>NW_027555958.1:1336883-1364383 GCF_003287225.1 Phascolarctos cinereus
TCTGGCCAGCATGGCAGGTGCCTGAGGAGGGTGAGGGTGGGCAGCTGAGCTGGGAGCTTGGCCCGATGGGGGCCCACCAGCTTTCAGGGAAGCTTCTTTCCACTCCTTCTACTGAGCAGCCTGGGGAGGGGCTGTTCCAGGGGTTGGCCTCCCCTGGGGCCATGTCCTGATGCCTCACTCCCAGCTCTGCTGGGTGACCTTGAGGGAGTCCCCTACACCCTCTGGCCCTGGTGGAGGGGGGTGGTGATCCCATGGAGCTTGCACCAGGAAGGGTTGCTCTGCAGCCTGTGACCTGGGCTGTGAACTCTGACCCAACTTGTCCCTAGCTTGGGGGGGTCACTTTCCCCCCAAGAGAGAATGAAACCAGGGAGGTAGGGGATGGAAGAGCCTCAAGTCATGATTAAAGCACCTAAGGCCAACTGCCATCGTCCACATGCAAAGGCTTTGTGCCAGGCTCTTGGGCACCTATCTGGAGAAATGGCTGACTTCCAAGGGAAGCCTCCTGCCCCAAAGTCCTACTGGCTTCTGACCTCCCCCAGCAGCATCCCTGCCAACTGCTGGGGTGCTGAGGCTGTGCCTGCAGAGGCCTATGGGCCGGTCTGAGCCTGGGAGCCCTTCCATCTTCTCATTCATGCCCGTCCTCACCTCCCCCAGGCAGGCTCTGAGTCCAAGGGGCCATTAGAGATGTCTTCCTTCCACATTCACAGAGGTTGGCCAAGGCACGAGGGCGTCTGTCCTCTCTTGTGCACCCAAGTATTCCTGCCTGAGAGCAGCATTGAAGCCCTCCCCTATCTCCCCCTCTCCTCTGCTTTGATGTTGGCGCACAGGCTGGCACCATGTGTGGGTGCCTGACTGGGCTCTCAGTTGGTCTGCTTCCAGGTCACCTTTGCTCTCTCACACCTGAGCTTTCTCTGTGTGCCTGGGAAGCTGGAGTCTTAAATCTGGGACTCACTGCTGAAGGCTTTGGGGCATTTGTTTTTGACTGGCATCAACAGGGACTCCCTGCCTCCTATTGTGTGGTTAGGGTGTTTATGGCTGTCCAGGTGCCCTGTGCCAAGCTTCCTCGGAGTGTTCTGGTGGGTGCACCTCCCCCTTCCCCTTCGCTTGAATGGATGGAAGAGAGCTGAGGTTTTCTAGGGGTGGGATGGGAGGCCCATTTGTAGGCTAACCTCTCTCTAGTGCTGTGGTACTTAAGAGAACCTCCCTCCTCCTTCCCTCTCTCCTTCCCTCTCTCTCTTTCTCCCTTCCCTCCTCCTTCCCTTTCTCCTCTTTCCTTCTCTCCTCCTTTCCTCTGTCTTCCTTCCCTTCCTCCCTCTCTTCTCTTCTCTTCCTCCCCTTCTTCTTTCCTTCTTCCTTCTTTCCCTCCCTCCCCTCCTCTCTCCCTCTCTCCCCTTTCCTTCCCTCCCTCCCTCCTTCCCTCCTTCCCTCCTTCCTTCTTTCTCTTCCCTCTTTTTTATTTCTCTTCCCTTTCTTCATAGGATCATAGCTCTAGAGATAGAAGACACCACAGACATCATCTTTACCAAGGATGAATAACTTGGTGTCCTTGAACAAATTTCAATGATTCTGTGAACTTGGATAGAAAAAATACGCCTTTATTTTCACCCACCTTTTGACTAAAATTTAGCCTTTCTTTCCATTGGGAATTGGCTAAACCCAACCTGAGCCGTCCCTCGGAGTGAGGGCCCACAGGCTTCCCCTGCCCCATGCTGCCTGAGGGACCGTGACACAACACTTGCCAGAATCTGATCCAGACCAGCCCCTGAGATGTAACAAACTGGGCTCCCAAGGAGGAAATACCCGGAACTAGCGGATTCGGCAGTGGTCCTCCATGTCAGGATCTGCACCCACGCCTCCCAGCCCAGTCTCTCCCCAGTGGCCACCTCTGGGCTGCTCTTCTGCCCTCATTTCTTTGGGCAGCTTCCCTTAGTGCCCCCATCTTCTGCACATGAATCAAAGGGACCCATCCTTCCTGTCCACTCCCGGGTGCATCCGTTGCCCACCCGCTGGGTGGGCATTAAGCAGAGGTCTTCTGTGGGCGAGGCCAGGGTGAGCCCTTGGGCAGAGGCTTCTGCCTGTCCTCTCTGGCACGGTCTGGTTGGGAGGAGACCAGGGGAATTGGGCGAGGTTGGGTCATGTCACCCCCGCCCTGGCTTTGCCCTCTCCAGCCCCCTGCTTCTCTCCTGTCCACGGGTCTATCTGCTCCAGCATCCTTGGATCTCATTGAGGGAGGTCCCTCCTCAAGCCTTCTCCTTCTGGACATTCCCCAGGGGCTGGTACCGCCCCTTCCCCAGCACGACCTTGGACGTATTTCATCTGCATTAGGCATTTACTCATGCGCCGACAGGTGGTGTCCCCCTTCTCGCCCCCCAGCCCCTCCAGGGCGGGGTGTTTTGGCCTTTCTCTGAAGCTCACAGCCCGTGCCTCTCCACGTTCTGTGCGGGCCAGGCCTTGGCAGATGCTTGTTGACGGGTCAGTCTGGAAAAGGAGGCCCTCGGACCATCGTTAGATCGGACGCTTCTTTCGCACTTGGAGCTGTCCTCCCATCCTCAGAAAAGCCAAGCGCTCAGTCGCCCTTCCCCGCCCTGTTCCTGAAGGGGACGGCCCACCTCGACCCCACAGCCAGGCCCAGGGGCTGCCTGCTGCCTCGTCACCCCCCTGTTCCCTGCCTGGACGTCAGGGACCCGTGTCATCTGGGAGCCCCTCTTTGTCTTCAGACTAGAGAAATCATCCACAGTCCAGAGTTTCTTGGGAAGTTCAGGGGGAGGAGGAGGGGAGCTGTGTCGCCCCGGCTCTTCTGGGCTTTTCCCACACTGGGCAGCACCGAGCAGGCCGCCGGGCGATGGAGGCCGGCACCCGGGGGAGCCGGCTCTCTTTGCGGGGCTGCTGACTCCAGGGCTGTATTTCAAGCCGCAGGCCAGGCTTTGGATTCTGCCCCTCCCACTGGAACGACTCTGATCTTGGAGAACCTCAGTTTCCTCCTCTTTGAAATGGGATGATACACTTGCCAAAGCCACGTGTCCTGGCACTGCCTCCCTCTAGACTGGGGGCTTGGTTGGCACTGCTGGTTTTCCGGCAGCGTCCCCTCTGCTCCTCAGCTCCCTCGTTGTAAAGGGAGGGGCTGCTCCAAACGTGGAGCCCTGGGTTCCAATCCTGCCCCAGACACTTACTGGCAAGTGACTTCATCTCTCTCGGCCTCAGTTTCCCAACTGTAGCACCTTCCTCCCTGGGTCACTGTGAGGCTCCCAGGGGAAGCACTGGGCAGATCTTCAAATGCCTGGAATGTAAGCGACCATGCTGGGAGGATGATTCTCGTTCAGTGTTTGCCCCCCATCCCGGGCAGAGGAGGAAATCCAGCCCTGAGACCCTGCGTCCCCAGCTGTCCCTGGGGAGCCGAGCCCTTGACGCGCCCAAGGAGAGATCCCTCTGCAGCAGCACCCCTGGGGGGTGCCCAGGAAGGAGGGCTCAGCCCACGGGCCTGGGGCCATCTCTGCCTCAGGGTATGGCCCTTCCCGCCTTTCCTTTCTGACTTCTTACCCGTCCTTCCCCTTCATGCCCTTGGTTTCCTCGGAGCTCCCCTGACCCGTTGGTTGTCCTTGCGCAAAACACTCCATCTCCCAGCACCACCCGCTTGCCCAGGCTGTGTGCCTCCTGCCTGGGATGCTGTCCCTTTTCCTGATGTCCTAGCCTCAGCTCCGCCCTTTCCCGGCCCTCTCTGCTCCTAGTGGAAAGCCTTACCTCGGCGATCCCTAGGGGGATCCTGGATGCATGTTATGATTTCAAGCTTCTCCCCTGTTAGAACATGGGCCCTTTCAGAGCAGGGACCACGCGGTCGCCTTTCTTTGTCTGTCTGGCATTCAGCACACAGTTCCCAGCACACAGTAGGTGCTTAATAAGCCCCTGTTGATGATTTGTTCTTGTAACTCTCAGCTGATTAACTAGTGATTGTCAGATTAAACTGGCCTGAAGGGTTGGTTTAGAAGTTCTGGAGGAAGGCTTCTGGCTGGCCTGGGGAGCCCACTGAGGGCCGCAGGGCACCTGGGCCACTTCCTCCCTGCACCTCGGGTCTGGTTCAGCTCAGACCGCGCCTTTCCATCTTTGCACCCTCTCTCTGCCTGTCTCATTCCCTGAACCCAAGCATGTCAGCTTTGGGGGTCTTTGGCCTGCAGGGCATGGATTCTTTGACCTGGGTGACCCAGGAAATGGCCTGATCTCCCCAGATGTAAGGGAAACGTAGAAAGGGGTGCTACTCCCCAGGGTTGGTCGGCTACGGAGGACTCCTGGAAGGGCAAGGCTGAGGGGGAGGGGAGGGGATGAGAAGCTGTGCGGGGGCCGTGGTCAGCTGGAGCATGGAAAGAAGAATCCCCCATCCAGAGTGCACTTCTTGGTGTTTGTCTAGTGGAGGAGATGGCCAGGCTTTAAGCCATCCTTCTGGGGTGGGGTGAGGCTCTGCCCATTTGGGTTGCCTGGCCCCTCTTGAGGGTGGGTTTCATTTTCATTCAATCGTTTTTTTGTGAGGCAGTTGGGGTTAAGTGACTTGCCCAGGGTCACACAGCTAGTAAGTGTTAAGTGTCTGAGGCTGGATTTGAACTCATGTTCTCCTGACTCCAAGGCCAGTGCTCTATCCACTGTGCCACCTAACTGCCCCTGGGTCTCATTTTCTAAGACCGTTTTGGTGGGAGCATAGCCGTGGCCGTGGGATAGAGGTGGTCCCGTGGAGATGGGATTGCTGAACTCAGCTAGTGGTTAGCACAGCCGACTTGGGTTATTGGTTTTATGACCTTGGACAGGTCACTTCAGGGCTGTGTGTGTCTTTGTTTCTTCCTCTGTGGAACGGGGGAGGGGGATCATTGGCCGCCAGTGTCCCTCCAGCCTCCCTACTGCAGGCCCTGAGCTCTGTGCCTCTGGGCAGAAGGCTTTCCCCTCTCCGATGCCAGCTCTTTGAAGGACAATCACCAGCCTTATCTCCTTGGCTACAGCTGACATTGGATTCTCAGGTTCTTCTTGGGGTCGCTCTACGGAGCGCCAGGGCAGGGGCTGCGAAGCCTGGGCCATTCCCGAGGGTGAAGACTCACTGCGGGCAGAGGGAGCCCCGATGGGCCGGCCCTGCACCTCGGCTTCTCTGGATGGCTTTCAGGGGGGTTGTTTATCCGAGGTCCCAGTGAGCTGTTCTTCTTTAATTCCCTCTGTGTCCTGGCCAGGCCCTTCCGGCCCCCCCCCCCCGGCAGACACCTTCCTCTCATCTCTGAAGGAGAATAGTTGGCCAGGATCCCTCTTGTGATCAAGCTTCGGGTGCTGGGCTTGGAAGCAATCCAGGGTCCCGGCTTCTTCCAGGGCTCCCGGGCCTAGCTGCCCACTCAGGGCTTCCGCTTTGTCCTTGCCAGCTGGTTGGTGGGAGACGGGCCTCTGCTGGGAGTGGGAGTGGCTTTGTGAGTAGAAGAAGAGTGTCCCCAGTGCCCTGATGCCCTATGCTAATACCGCCCATGGTAAGACCACAAAAGCCGTGTGGGGCAAGGTGGCATGAAGATTATTCCCATTTGACAGATGAGGCAGCCAGGTGTCGCCATGGACTTGGAGTCAGGAGGACCTGAGTTCAGATTCAGCCTTGAGTACTTCCTGGCCGTGGGACCCTGGCCAAGATCACTTGCCCTCTCAGCCTCCTTTCCCTCCACTTAGAATGGGGCCAACAATAGCCCCCATCTCCCAGGGTTGTAGGGAGAGCACGTCTGGAAGGGGCTGGTGGGGAAGCCAGTCACAGGACTTGTGGCCTGAAACCTTCTAGTCTGCATCCATCAGTCAGATGCTTTGCCTCATTCTGCTCCCCGAACCTGGATTCTAAACAGCTGGGAAAGGAACGCGGTGTTGCCGAAATGGCGATGCTGCCTGGCGGGCTCCTGACAGAGATGGAGGCCCGGGGCAGCTAGGTGGCGCAGTGGAGAGAGCACTGGCCCTGAAGTCAGGAGGACCTGAGTTCAAATCAGGCCTCGGACCAAACACTTGACACGTACTAGCTGTGTGACCCTGGGCAAGTCACTTAACCCCAATTGCCTAACAAAAAAAACAACAACCAGAGATGGAGGCCCAGGGAAGCCAGGTGAGTCGCCCAAGAGTGCACACCAAGTGCCACCTGGGTATCCTCTACTCAAATAAGCATTTTTAAACCCCCAACTTTGCCCGTTAGTGAATTGAAGTAATGACCTGCCGCTTGCTGTGTGGGTTTATGAAGTCATTCTTGTGAGAAGATGCAACACAAAGACTCGCTAGGGATTAAGTTTTTCCCCATTTTGTTAGGCTGGGGTCCACTGGGGCTGCATGCTCCTTTACCACTCTCTTTCCTCCTACTTATTTCTTCTTTAAGTAGTTGGCTTCCATTGGATTTTTTTTTTGACAAAGGTAAAATGAAAGCTCAGTGGGGAGCTCATGGATTTCTGGGCTGAGCTGTTAGGACTCATTGAGAATCAGAGAAATCCTTGGTCCTACCAGGGGAGGAGTACTGTGCCCCAGGCTGGGCTGCCTGTTGTCCAGAGGATTGATGTGATGAGGATGAGGAGGATCACGGGCATTTCTTTCAAGACTGGAGCGAGCTTGATGTCAGTTGCCAGTCAAGAATTTATTAAGCATCGCCCCACTTTGTGCCAGGCATTGTGCTGAGTGCTGGGGAGATGAGGATGGACATGCCTCCCCACAACAACCACTTGAGGAAGGTTGCCCTAGATGTGGTTAGTGACTTGGCCAAGGTCACACAGCCATGGTGGTTGGAGGTGAGACTTGAGCCCAGGTCTTCCTCTGGCAAGCCCAGTACCCTTTCGGCTGTGCCATGCTTGAGGAGAAGCCAGGGCTCTGTGCTCACTTTCTGGAGGGAGGTCTGCACTATCAGTCCTTGGCGTTGTGCAGAAGGCACATCAGGGCTGGTGCGTGGGGCTTCCCAGTCAGCGGGGCTGGCATCTTCCCCCTTCCTTGGCCCTCCGAAGCCACAGCTGGGAGTGATTTGTGTGTGTCCCTATCACAGCTTTCGGAGAAGATGGAACTCTCTTGAGAATGGGGCGTGTGTCCTCTGTGTGCATGTGGATAGCCATTCCTGGGGCATCTCACATGAATACTTTTCAAATGAATATTTTGAAAAATGCATTTTATTGATGTCCTTTGTCTCTGTAGAAGCCATTTCTAATGGAAAAATCCCAAACAAAGCTGGCCCTTCCCTCCCCCAGCTTCCTGTCAGAAGCTCGTTGTGACACAAAGACAGATGGTGACCTGCATTCCTTGGGGCTGCCACTGCCTTGTATGCTGGCTGGCCCCTCCACTCCAGTTCTGCCGCGGGGTCTCTCCCCTCTCCGCCTTGTTGGCCATTGGTTCTCTGGACCCTCCATGGACATGGCCTTTCTTTTGGCTTGAGCTTTCCTCTTACGTTGTTGTGGTCACTGTGCAGGCTGTCTTTGAGGGTCTGCTAATGTCTCTGTGTCACATTGTGCAGTGGTTTCTGAGAACTAATGAGCCCCACGCAGAGGGTAGAGGAAGAGCTCATGATGGGTATGGGAAGCCTGCAGCAGCCAGCCAGGGAGGAGCCTTGCCAAGAAGGGCAGGAGCAGAGGCCATCCTTGGGAAGGGGTATGTGAGGGCAGGCCTGGTGCTGGGTGGGGTCCGGGCAGAGAGTGGGCAAGGCCCCCGAGATACTGGTGGACTCCTCACGGTGAGCTCCTGGAGGACCCAGGCTGGGCAGGCCGGGATCGTCTGGGATCTTGGCTCCAGCAGCAATGAGATCATGGATTCATCCCCTGGAGTTGGTTCCTATGCGTCCTCTCATGTTTCTCCCCGCTTCCCGTGGTTGTCACGCCTTCCTGCCCCATCACATTCCATGAGACTCGCTCATGGTCCATGGTTTTTTCAGCTGTTCCCGTGTTGCCAGGATCCACTTGATTCCCGGTTCTTTGCTCCCAGGAGGGGTGCGGCAGAACTGTTCTGCCCCCTTGTTCCTGTCCAGAGTTTTCCTTTTCAAGCTAAAAGGCTGTTTTTTTTTTATTTTTCTCAGCCCCCTGGTTTGCCCTCCACATGGCCTCGTTGTCTGAGCTCCTCTTCTGTGGAAGAGACAGATGACAGTCAGTCAAAGACCTGGCTTGGGAGAGGTCAGAGTGGAGCTGGCAGGAACCAAGGCGACAGCCATGACCCGGCTGAGTGTTCGACTACCCCGAGGCAAGGCTTGTTTCTGAATAAATAGGAAGTTCACTGGCTTTGCAGTTCTCATCGGCTTAGGTGGAGGAGCTGGTGAGGCTGCGGCTGCCTCTCGGAGCTGGACTAGCATCTTCCTGCCTGGTTCCCTCATGTGCCAATATCCCGGGCCTTGGGGTCACCATGTTGGGCTGGTGACTTCCACGGGGCCATGGGATGATTGGCAGATGGGGACGGGTTATAAATCTGGAAAGGGGAAGAGGGCCCTTATTCTTGAGGTGAGCCTAGAGGTGGACCTGGAGAGCATGGCTAGGGGCTAGCTCCCCAGAATCTGCTCTTTTGCCCATGGTGCCTCAGTGAGATTGGTCTTTTATATGTGAGAGCAGTTGTGATTGACAGAGGCCCGGTGTGGTTCAGAAGGCTGGCCCTGGGACCTTTTGTCTTCTCTCCAAGAGGAAGAAGACTGGAATGGAAAGCAGGCTGATTTATGGCACTGGGAATCTTTTTGTTTTTGAGTCAAAGGGCTAGGGGGTCACGATTAAAATAAAAATCTCTAAAGATAAATGACTTTTCTGTCAGGCAATTTCAGAGATGTCCTGAAAGGAATAAAAGTGAAGCTGGAAAAAAAAAAAAGCCACAGCAGCCCTCTGCCATCTTCCTCTTTTCTTCCTTCCTTCAGGCTCTGACTTCACAGAGTGGGCCAGCCCAGGATAGGCTGGCAGGAATGTCTCCCTTCTCTGAAATAATCACAATGAGAAAGGGAAAGTGGTTGGACCTAACAGGCCCAGGGGAGCCTCGAGAGGGTGAAAGATGGCGGCTGGCTTGCTGAGACAGAATTCCACCAATCACCACATTTCAGAGTTGAAGAGATCTTGGTGGCCATTGACCATGAGCCACGCCCTAAGGCAGCACTCCCTCTCCACAGCATAGGGCCCCGCCTTTGCTCGGAGACCCCCAAGAAGAAGGACACCCACTCCCCTAAGTTCATCCTGACCTTCATCTGCCTCTGTCATTGCTCCTGGGTCTGTCTTTCGGGACCAATTTCTTCTCTCCTTCGTCCACATCCATGTGCCTGAAGCCCGCTGCTATCATGGTCTCGTCCCCACCCCCACCTCTTTTGTTTTCCAGGCTAAACATGCCGGTTCCTTTAATTAGCCCAGAGGAGGTGCAGCTGATGGCGGGTCACCCTCCTGTGGACTCCCTGTGGCTCGTCAGTGTCCTTCATCACCTGTGGTGACTCAGTGGCATGCAGCCTCTCCAGGGAGGTCTGACGAGGGCAGAGTACAGTGGAGCCAACAATCCCCTTCCTGCAGCCCACGGTCCTATCGGCTTCTGTGGTGGCTGCAGCACATTCTCGACTCCTTGGAACTTGGAGGTCCATGAAACACGCGCCCCACCCCCCCATATATTTCAGAGCGATTGTTGAATATTGTCTATCTTGTTGAAACCCTCCTTTTATTGAGAACAAATGAAGATGCATCTCATTGAAGACATTGGGAGCCTCCGGGAGCTGAAGGGCTTCACATTCGCACAGACATGTTTCCCATTTCCCAGCAAAGATGGGGACTCCGTCAACACATCCGGGTGCTTGACACCTGTAGTAAGATTTCCCCCACATGCAGCTTATACCTGTAATTAATGAGATAAGGTCTGGAAGGCGGGATGAAAGCCAGCCTTTCTGATTCCCCACCCGCAGTCCCGGACAGTAGAAATGTAAATGGAATCCTTAGGAATTGTCCTTCCTTGCTTCTGAGGATTAACTTTTGGTGTTTCCTTTGAACACTTGTCCAGGTTATTGCTGTGAAATAGGGACACAGTTGGAATGTCAAGATGTTTGCCTACATATCTGTATAGGAGATAGTGTATATCACTGTGTGATGACGAACATGACCAGTTGGCATGTGGGATGGCATGTAACCCACACGTGGCTGTAGTCTGGCTAAAAAAAGTTGAGGTTAAAAATGGAGGAGTGGTTGGTTTTCTTTGAAACCTTTTTAAAATTGTGAACTTAATAATCCACAAACATTTAAATTTGCCCAGAGCACAAAAGGAGACAGAGGGCTTGGGGGATGTGTAGGTTTGTGCCTTTGAACATGCCAGTAACAGAATTGGCCTCATTGTGTGAACCCTTTTGAGCCCATTTCTGCTTTCTTCTGTGTATTGTGAGGGTTTCATTGATGTGCTTTTTGTGGGGAGGAACTCTGAGCTCCAACGATGAGCATACCTTTCAGAGGGCTGCTGGAGATCAGGAAATCTTATGGGGAGCACCACACCTGCCCTCCCAGAGTGAATCACAGCCTGGGGGGCGGAGACTAAGCCTGACCTCCCTGGAAGATTTCAGAGAAAGGGGAGGCTGCTTGGTGGGGAGAACCGTGATTCTGAGCTGGGGCTGGACAGAGTGGGGCCCTTGTTTCAGCCGGTGCCTGGTGGTATCACATTAAGCCTGAAGCTGGCTTTTCTAGTCTCGTGCCTGCCCTCAGCTTGGCTACATGTGCCTTCTCTGCCTTTATCCAAGTCTTGGATAAAACTCTCAGTGGTAGAAGGTCCTTCACAATTTCTATCCTGGACTGTGTCTGTCCCTGGGTTGGGGGCATTTCCTCTGGGTTTCTCTGCCTTTCTCTTGGACACACAGCTACCCAGTAGACTGCTTCCCTTTCAGGGAAATCACCCTTGGGCTCTGGGGGTACAGCGGAAAGGCAGTGGTCCAGACTCAGAGGATTGAGGAGTCTCTGTGCCTCAGTTTCCCCCTCTGTGAAAAGAGGAGGCTGAACTAGATGAAGACCTCCTAGGCCCTTTTGGCTCCAGCTCTAAGTCGGTGATCCCAAGCTTGTGTCTGGACTGGCAGAAGGAAAACCTTTCCCCGCATTTTTCAACAAAAGGGTACCCCGAATGCCTCTCTCTCCTGGCTTCTTGTGCTCACCCCCGAGGGCTGAAATGGAGTCTCCATTCTCGAAGGGTCACAACGGAGGTGGGTTTCCCAGGGAGGAGGATCTGGTTGTGCCCTTGGGAGAGCACAGGAGCTGAGATAGGCCCTTCTGGGGCCCCTAAGCGAGGGGAGCAGCCCGCTGGCTGCAGATGAAAGGCTCCCATGGAGGGAGCTAGGGCTCTAATTACCAATTAGCCACAGAAATCCTGCGCTCTGAGCTGGGATCGTATTCTCCTTTGGTTTTAGTGTGCTTCTCCATCCCTCTTGGCTTTCAAGATTCGATCAGATATGGTTTGAAGGGAATCGTTGGCATTTCCAAGCTGTGAGCTTTTACGTCTGAGAAATCTCCATCTGTCTTTGTCTCTGTCGGTCTCTCTGTGTCTGTGTCTGTCCATCTGTCTGTCTGTCTATCTCTGTATCTCTCTGTGACTTTTCACACACACACATGTGCGTCACCACATACATGCCGAGGCTCACCAATGCCAGCCCTACTGGTCAAAAAATGAGAGGTCTATTCCAAAGCACTTGATTTTAAAAAGTCTGTTTGATGTAAACCAGTCCATCCACAAGGGGCCTCTTTCTGGCTCCCCCCACTCACTCTGCCAACTGCCCTAGTCCAGACCCCAATCTCTACGGCCTCCTAATGGGCCTCCCTGCCTCCAGGCTCATCCACTGTCCTCTCCTTCCCTTCCCAGGGCCAGGAGGGCATCTCTCCTCTGTCCCTGCTGTCTCTCTTTCTCATTCTCTTATGTCGTTCAGTTCAGAGTCAGAAAGAGATCTGAATGGTCTGGGGTCCCGGTTCTCTAAGACATTCAGTGTAAACTCTGGGCATGATTGGAGACAGATGGTTTTTCTTGGGTCCTTTTATTTGCTGAATCTTACTGAGGACAGGATTCTATAGTAGGCCGACTCCCGAGGTGGGAAGGGAAGGAAGAAGCATTGTGTGCTTTACAAGTATGATTTCACTGGATGCTCACAACTGCCCTGAGAGGGATGATTACTGTTTTGCAGATGAGGAAGCCAAGGCAGGCAGTAGTGAAGTGTCTTGCCCATGGCCCCAGATGGACCCACCCATCTCTGAACACCCCTTTTTAACATGGCGGTGCTGCGTGACTCTGGTTTGTGCCCAGGTGTGTTGGGGGAGGGGGGAGGCAGGGGCACTGAGTCAGTGCCTCCCGCAGGCCAGTGGGTTGACTTGCACCAGTTTTTACAGAGGCATCTCCCTTGCCCCTGGGCCCTAGCTGGGGAGGTGACCTTTTCATCCCTGGCTCTCTGTTAATCACAGACGGCGCCCTCTGGTGGTCAGCCGGGTCAGTTCTTGGAGCTTCTGGTCACTCGCTTTGCCTCTTGCCATGTGGTCTGATTCTTTCCAGCCCTTCCATGCAAACCTTCATTCCCTTCTCTTCCTGTCTCTGGGCAGTTTTCCCACAGGCATCTGTCACTGGCACCGCCAAGTTCTCCTGTTAAACAAAGGGATGGGGGAGCCAGACCTTGGATCTTCTGCCCATTCTCTTCATCCCAGAGCTCAGCACAGTGCCTGGCACAGAGTAGGTACCTCATAAAGACTTATTGATCGATTCATTGATTCCTGGGCACAGCCTGTGCGTGGGGCTCTCCGGTCAGCAGTGGGGCCCCACAGCAGTCTCTGGGCTGCAGGCTCTGGTCCATTTTGCATGGCATCCATCTGAGTGGGGGGCTGGTAGGGAGGGGCCCAGCAGGACCTCCAACACCCCACTCACAGGCTAAGAGTCACAGGCCTTGGCCCCTGGGCACATCCCCTTTTCCAGAGGGCCCTTGACTCTATGCCTTCCTTTTCAGGGTTCTCTTTTTGCCTTTTTTCTTTCTTCTTGAAACCCACAAAACTCATCTGACTCTGGAGGGCTATCTGGCTTGGCTCCTGGACCCAAAGAAAACATTGGAGGCTTCCTTTGCCCTGAGGCTCTCTCCTCTTCTGCCTCGCACAGCGTGTCAGCTTGTAATCTGGTGGAGAGGATGCCCACAGGCCCACCCTCTGTCTGTCCCTCCCATGCCAGCTGTTCTCAGTGGATTTTGGGTTCCCACTGGTCTGGATGGAGAATGGGCTGGGCGGGGCCGGGAGGAAGAGAATGAGAACATTGTTCCCACCTTCCCCGAGTGCTCTCCTGACAGGTTGCCTCTTGCTGGCTTGCAGCATTACTAATCTCTCTAGTGTGTTGCTTTGCATGTTGGGACATTGCATTGGGAAGCAGACAGACCTCTCTGCCTGGAAGCCTGCACCTTGGGGAGCTGGGGATGATGGAGGACTCGACTAGATCTTTGCAAATCAGTTGGGTACTTTAGGGCTGCCAAGTATGGTGTGTCCTCCTTTCTGTCTCCTGGTGGGCACTGGGCGCTCACACATTGGATGCTCCCTTTGGACAATATGATAAGAATCTGATGACCAATCAGAAGGCATCTCTTAATTACCTGCCCTGTGCTGCGTGCTGGCCTTACAGACACCAAAGCTTCCTTTCTGGGAGCAGCAGCCTGTTACTAGCGAGGACTCAAGCACTTACTCTGGGTGCCCCGATGATGAGGTGATGCTGCATAGGACCGAAGTGGGAGCAGGGAGGGCAGGCCCAAGCAGAACGTTGAGGCAACAAATGTGAGCTGAGGTCTGGCCTGGGGAACTGAGCATGATTCACTCGTCTGAGTGAGGCCTAATGAAGGCAGGGGTGGAGCCATGTGAACCAAGGCAGGGAGATCCAGGCATCCTGTCTGTGTGTGTACACACACATAGTGCACATATATGAGTATGCATATACACACACACATGGATGTTTTTGCCTGTGTAGACATGTATGCACATATGTGTGCATGTGTGGGGTGTGTGTGTGTAGGGGGAGGCAGATCTATTCTGTAGCCTCCCTGTGGGTAGCTCAGTTCTCCCTAGGACAAATGAGTCTTTCCTGATTTGTCTCTGTGCCATGTGACAAATGTTGACATTTTGCTCATTCTCTGGGGAGATTGATGGAGTGATGGCTTTGGGAAGGTTTGCTCCTTAGATAAAATGGGGCTTTACTGTCTTGAAGTCTGGCACCAAGATAGATGACTCAGAATCTGGGAGGGACCCAAGAATCAGTCGTCTAACCCATAAGCACCAATTGGGTGCCTATTCTGTTCCAGTCACTGAGGCTACAAGTACAAAACAAAAACAGTCCTTTCCCTCAGGCAGCATACATCCTGCCCAGTGTGACTGCTGTCCTTCAGGTTACAACAGACATTCTGTTCCTTGGGGGAAGCAGAGGGCTGCTCTTTCAAAGCTGGTGACATACACACTGAGGTGGCCTTTGATTCCTGATTTAGAGGTTGGCCTAAGACGGGTGTCACTGAGTAGCCTTGAATAGGGCCATGTTTTTCCATCCAGCTGTGTATATGAGGTCCCATCAAGATGATCATCTTCACCAACATCCCAGGACAGTCTATGCAGGCCCTTCATGGTGCGAGGGCCAGCAGCTGGGTTTGTTCTGTTTTGTTTTGTTTTGTTGACTAGGCCATGGGGTTAAACGACTTGCCCAGGGTCACACAGCTAGTAAGTGTTATGTGTCTGAGGTCCTCCTGACTCTAGGACTGGTGCTCTAGCCACTGTGCCACCTAGCTGCCCCCAGCAGCTGGGGTTGAAGCCATTCAATGAAACCTACCACCTACTCTATGCCACCAGTTAGGTTCCTGAGCTCAGTTTTCAACGATCAACCACTGAGCTACAAGAGCTTTGGTGGAACTGAGACGGAAGGGTGGAGTATGTGGGACAGTTCCTCCTGCAGGAGTTTGCAAGGATATCTCGAGAAGCTTCTTAGCCCTCCCCAAATCTCAAAGGCCTTGTTTTCTAAAAGCATCAATTATTCACCAGTGGGTCATGCAGTGAAAAGAATGGAAAACAAATGAGACTTTGAAAGATTTTGAGTGCACGCATGACTTGTTAGCATGTGCCTCCAGCTGGCCCCGCTCTAACCCAAAGGTTGGCTGGTTCAGGACACTCCCCAGGTACAATGGTATTTATCTTTCAGGTAATTTATTAATAAGACTTAGGGTTGATGTTGCCAGGAGAAGGTCAAATTCCATTCATACCCTCTTGACAGGTTATCTTGGAGCTGTCCATTAGCCCCCTGAGAAGCTGCATGAAGGAGAACAGAGCCGATTCCTCCTTCTCTGGGGCTGGGGCAGCAGATGCCTCCCCTCCCCTCCCCCGCCTCTCCCCCACCCCCTGCAGCGACCAGCTCTCCGGGAGTTTGGTTTTCGGTTTCGAATACTCTTTGGTCGGCTCACTCAGGAATTCGCTGCTAATCACAGAAAGGGTATTTTATGGAGGAGATGTCAACCTGATAGAACGCTCACTTCTCTTGGTGACTCTGGCCCCCGCGGCCCCTGGGAACTCCACATAGCAGAGGGTGTGGTGGGGGTGGGGGTGGTAGAAGTCTCCCCTCTCCCTGAAGACAATAGTTATTCAACAAACATTCAATAACGACCTTTGCTGTAGAGTGCAGGAAGGGGAGCAGAAGACAAGAATGCCAGGATTGGTGAGGTCCAGGCCCTGCCCTCCAGAGGCGCCCAGGCAGGTGGCTGAGATCAGCACCAAATACAAGGATCGGGAAACAGACTTGGGCGGGAAGTGCTCCAAGGGGCCGGGCCGGACCGTTGGACGGGCAAGACAACTAGCCATTGTGATCCTTGGTGGTGGCTCTCAGTGGCCTAGGTGAAGATTATGGGGCTGGGCACATTCTCCTCCTCCCAATGATGACCTCAGAGTCACAGAAGGAGGCCAGCCTTGCTGCTGACCCCTGGGAAGGCTTGCTGGCTGGGGATGCAGAGAATGGATTTCCTGCTGGCCAGAGTACTGGGGAGGAGCTTCTGGGTATCCAGGCAGGGCCTCAGAAAATGGCTTCTATCCATTCAAGGACCCTACAGGCAGTTTTTCCAGCTTGTGAATTATTTTAAGAACCTTATTGCTGCCTTTTGCTTTTATATCACCTGTATCCCCCAATATATCCTTTCCCCTCTCCCTCTAGAGATCCAGCCCTCATACTAAATCATAAGGTTGGGAGGAAACAATTCAGTAGAAGCAACTATGACGTATGATATGCAGTGCTCCATACCTGTGGTCCCCCACCTCTTTAAAGAAGGGAGGGATGGAGTGAGGGGTGGAGGGAGGGAGGGATGTAGGCCTGGAGAGAGGGAAGGGTAGAGGGAGGGGTGGAGGGAGGAAGGAAGGGGTCTTCTCTCTGCTCTCTGCCAGGCTTGGCCTCATTTCACAGTTTTCAGTTTCTGGTTTTGGTTTTGATCGCTGTTAGCACTCTTTCCATCTGTGTTGTTGAAATCATCGTGTGTTTCGTTTTCTTGTTTCTGCTGAGTTCCTTCTGCCTCAGGTCCCCTAAGTCTTCCCGTGCTTCTCTGTATTTGTCATGCCCATCATTTGGTAGGGGACAGAAATTCTCCGTTATTCTCATGGGCCACAAGTGGCCTAGCCATTCTCCAGATGGTGAGGCAGGCCCATGAAATTTTAAAGGTAGAGAGGGCGGTCTCCTTCCCAGGGGCTGGCAGCTGCTCTGTGGAGGGCTGCAGGGAGCGTGTCTGGCACACCGTAGGTGCTTAATAAATGTTTATTGGCCGATTGATTGTCAGACCCTTAAGATGGGTCACAGTCTTCCCCACAGTGATGAGACCCCAGAGCCTTGAAGTCACACTGGAAAGGTCGGTTGGAGCCTCACTGTAGAGGTTCTTGGATGCCTGGCCAAGGACTTTCGGCTTCTTTTGGGTGGCTGTAGGCTGCCCTGGGAAGCCTGTAAGACGTGGAGTGAGCTGGTCAGTCTGGTAAGGAGCGAGGGTGAAGGCCTACAGAAGCTTTAGCCAAAATTCCTGAGGGACTGGAGGGGCATGGTGGTCAGGAGGACAGCAAAGAGAAGAGGGGTGCCAGGAAGCTTCTGGAGGTCGACGTGATTTGGGGCTAAGGCCAAGGAGAGGAGGTGGATAATTGATGCTGCTGCTGAGAAAAGTGACAGAGCACCTACTACGTGCCAGGAGCTGTGCTAAGCGTTCTACAATTATCTCACTTGATCCTCTCAACAACTCTAGGAGGTAGGTGCTACTATCATCCCCATTTCACAGATTAGGAAACTGAGGCAAATAGTGGCTAAGTGACTTGCCCAGGGTCGCACAGCTGGTAAGTGTCTGGGGCTGTCTTTCTGGCTCCAGGCCAGGCACTCTGTGCACTGTGGTGCCCCTTAACTTCCACTGCCATCATTATCACAATAACTCTTCTAATCATCCTCATTAGGGTAATTAAGGCAACTCCATTTCTGTGGCATGTTTAGGGTTACAAGGCTCTCTCGTTGGGCCTTCACAACTTCCCTATAAGGAGGAGATATTTCTATTTCCATTTTAGAGAGGAGGAAACTGAGGCTGGGTGATGTAGGGGCTTGCCAAGTGTTCACACAGTTAGTAAGTGTCTGTGGCTGACTCCTGAGGAGCGCTGTATGTGTGGCACCACCTCCAGTGGCCCCAAACGGGCCACGAGGGGAGGGAGACAATGCCCTTACACCTTCTTTGTCGTCTCAGAGGGTTTCTAGAGCACCTGGAGGTAAATTGACTCCCCAGGGTCCCATAGCCAGCATGGATCAGAGGCAGGACTCAAACCCAGGTCTTCTTAACTCTGTCATCAGCTAGCCACTACTCTGCGCTGCCTCTCTAAAGGAATCCCTTGGCCTTTCCAGGTCACCGCACATGGTCCTTACAACCCTTTGGGAGGTAGGGAGTCCTGTTCTCCCTACTTTACAGATGAGGAAACAGTGTCAGAGAGAATCCTTTTCTCCAGTGGGCATGAGGGGACCTTGAGGATGACATTGACGTGGTGATTGACAGGTTTGGAACCAAGCTCCGGATCCTAGGTTCAGAAGCCACTCGAGGATAGCTGCCACAGACACTCATCTGGCCGGGGATGAAGGGCTGATGGCAGAAGCCATGGTATGGATCCCATGATGTCACAGAGTCAGAGCAGAAGAGAAGTAAAGGCCCAGGCAAAGCCTTGCACTTGGCAGGAGGGACAGAATCCTTTGGCTTGTGCCAAGGTGGGGCAGGCATAGGAAGGGCAGAACCAGGGGTAGTGGACAAAGGTTTGAAGGCTAGAAGTCAGGAAAGCCTTCCCAACCACAGAGCTGTCCCAGAATGGCCAGGGGGGCCTGGGCAGGTTTGAGCTCCCCCTTCCTGGCTGGGTGTGGCAGAGCGTGATTCCTTTTTCTCTGTAGATTGGGCTGTGGCTTCCTGACCTTACTTCCAGCTCTGAAATTCTGCTATTCTGGGAACCTTCCATTCCTCAGGCCTTCAAATGCCTGAAAACAGCTGTCATACCCCTCAACACCCCAGACCTTTTCCTGTCCTGGTCACCCTCCTCTGTGTACCCTCCTGACCACTCTCTATCTCATCAATATCTTCCTTAAGTGAGCTGCTCAGAACTGACCCCAAGCTTCCTGACGGACTCTCCCAGACCTTGGCCTTCCTGGGGTGCTCAGGGCACCCCAACATCCTCTCAGCTTTTTCCCTGAGTGGGCTTGCAGGCCGCCGGCCCTCGGGCCTTTGTAGGGACTTCAGAGGGTGGCTCGGGCATTGGTGTGCTTCCTGGAGAGGGGATGGGGATGAAGGGAAATGGGAAGTGCTTCTGGAGCCAGGCGCTCATGGGCACACGGCTCCCACCCCGTGGCGGGTGGGCATCCGGGGGCTCAGGGAACCGCCGGGCATGCTCTGTCATGACCTTTGCTCCAAATGGGCTGCATCGCTTCATCCTCTGACTCGTCAGTCTCAACGTGGCAAATGTGATGACTGACCGAGCGTGTGGCCCTCAGGGTCCCTCAACCTTTGAAGCCGTCTGGCTCCTCTTTTCAGGGATTTGGTGCAATGTCAGCTTCTTCCTGGTGTGCTGTGGTCCAGGTGGTCCTCTTCCACCCCTGGGTTCTTGGGAAGCCCCAGAAAGGACCTCTCCAGGGCCGTGGGGGCCCACTAACCCCCGTGCCCAAGGCCCTACCATTACAAAGGCCAGATTCACATGTCCCTGCCCACCTCCTGACCTTCAGAGGCTCCAGCTGCAGTGGAAGACCCTGGGGCCTCGAGGGAGGCAGAGACTCTTGAAGGTCTCTGAGGAAGGAAGGCACCCAGAAAACAGGGGAGGGGCAGGGGAAGGTGTTCAGGAGCAGCCCAGGAACCTTCGCCACCGTGTGTGCTCTCCTTCCATCCCAAGTTTGAAAGAGCATGCTTATAAACAAACTTGTGTTGGGCAAGTCACTTAACCCCAATTGCCTTAAACAAACAAACAAAACAAAACAAAACAAAACAAGAAAACAAAAACAAACTTGTGGATCAAGACCCATCACCAAGTTGGACACTGTCCTGAGAATTCAGGGTAATTGAAGAAAGACTTTTTTGGTGTTTATGTACCAGAAGGCCCGGAACTCAGGCTGGGGAGGGAGGCAGAGACAAGGTGAGGCAGACTGCCTTCCGTTTGTCCATTTGTAAGTAAATATAAGGTCATCTGAAGAGGGTGAGTGTGAGCAGATCAGTAGAGGGCAGGGGGCCTGAGGTGAGCCTCAAAGGATGCCCTGGAGCAGAATCCCAGGCCCCTCCCCTACTCTTTTGGGTGATGAAACATCGCAGACAAGGAGTGGCAAACTGGCCACTACAGGTGGAAACTGAGAATTGGCTCTTAGCATCTTCATCTGGGTTGGTGTCAGCGGCTTCGTGGGGCACCAGGGCCTGCCTGGGGTGATCTCCTGAGAGTCCAAGCTCTCGGCAGAGTTTGGCTTCCAGTGCTCCTGAGCTGCCCGAGTGGGCGGAACCCCAGGGTCTCCATCACTAAGCAACAATTGGCCTCCTTTTAGGGAATGATTGCTTAATACAGCATCCATTCTTAATTACTGGCCATGCAAGAAAAAGGTTTCTGAGGAAACTTCTAGAAACCAGGAATATGTGGCAGGAGCCTCGACCTTGGGAAGCTGACTTATGTCCATGTGTTATTTACCCTGATTGCCTTGGAGTGCCCGGGCAGTGCAGAGCCAGAGTGTTCATACCACACGATTTCCCTGAGGGTGCTGGGGTTGTGCATCTCAGGAGAACATCTGGGTTTTCGTGTTTCCAGAGGTTGAACCCTGTTAGCCAGCCTTCCAACCCTCAAGCATCCTCTATGAAGGGGACAAACAGTGGCTGTAGTCCTCTTTTGCAGATGGAGGGACAGAATCCCAAAGAGAAACGGCAGAGGTGAGGTGGCTGGGGAGTCGTCTGGCCTCATTACCTGGCTGAGGTCAATGCCTACATTGTAATCAGCTTTTTTAGGAAGAAAAATAGAATGAAAAACTGGGAAGGATGATCAGGCCCCTCATAGGCAACACCCGTAGAATTCACATTTGTGGGCACTTTGGTTCCCTCTACACAGACTTTGCGGGCACCTGCGTGCCTCAGTGGGTAGTGCACTGGACTTGGAATCAGGAAGATTTGTCTTCCTGAGTTCGAATGCAGGGTCCGACACTTACTAACTTTGTGACCTTGGGCAAGTCATTTAGCCATTTGCCTCAATTTCCTCATCTGTAAAATAAGGTGGAGAAGGAAATAGCAAACCACTCTAGTATTTTTGCCAAGAAAACCCCAAATGCGGTCACAGAGAGTCAGACATGACTGGAAATGATGGAATCTAAAGTTGAGTAACTTGCTCTGGTTCACACAGCTAGTAGTCATCTGAAGTTGGGTCTGAACTCCCATCTTTCTGACTCCAGGCCCAGTGCTTAATGTGCTATGGCGCCACCTAGCGGCCTCCCTGAAGACTTAGCTTCAACTGCAGGGCTACCTTTTCAGAGAGATTTCAAGAAGAGCAGAGAACCTTGGCTCTTGGATCTCTCACCTGGCAGTTTTAATGATAAAGTAGAAAGTGCACTGACTCTTGAGACAGAGGGCATGGGTTCGAATCCCACCTCTGATGATTCCAATCTCTGTAGTACTACTATCCACAATGGATGTCTCCTTTTCCTCTTCTCTTGTGTTATTCTAACCCCTCTGCAATCTGGCTTCTGATCTCTCCAAAGCTACCAATGGTCTCTTCTTGATCTTCATTCTCCTTGGCCTGTCTGCAGGCTCAGACACTGCTGGTCACTCTCTCCTCCTTGATCCTCTTTTCTTTCTAGGTTTTTGGGACACCTCTCTCTCCTGGTTCTCCTCCTCTGCCTACTTTACTGGATCCTCCTCCAAGTCACACCCTCTGACCTTAGGGCATCCCACTGGGCTCTGTCTTGGGCCCTCTTCTCCTGCTACACTGTCGGTTCTCATGTGCTCGATGATCCTTCCTCTACTGATGAGTTCCAGATCTCCATATCAAGACCCAGAGGTTCTCCTAACTTCCAGTCTTTCATCCCTAGCCACCTATTGGCCATCTCAGACTGGGTGTCCAGTAGACATCTTAATCTCAACATGTCCAAAACTGAATGCATTATCTTTTCCCCAAACCCTCTCCTCTTCTTAACTTCCCTAGTGCTGGCAAGGGCTCCCCTATCTTCCCAGTTTCCTAGGCTCACAATCCAGTTGTCATCCTGGATTCCTCTCTGTCTCTCAATCCATATCCAGTCTATTGCCAAGGCCTTTCAATTTCACCTCTGCAGCATCTCTGGTCCATTTCACCTCTACAGGGGAGGGGGTCTGCCTGTCTCAAGCTTCTCCACTCTAATCCATCCTCGTTCAGCCACCAAAGTGATTTTCCTGAATCTCAGGTATCACCATGTCACTCCCCTCCTTAATAAACTCCAGTGGCTCCCTATTCCTTCCAGGATTAAATAGAAAATGCTCCATTTCTTCTTTAAAGTCCTTCACAATCTGGTCCCTTTTTACCTTTCCAGGCTTCTTACACCTTACTCCTTTCCTTATTCTATGATCTAGGGACACTGGCCTCCTGTTCTACAAACAAGACACTCCATCTCCAGGTGCTGGGCATTATCTCTGACTCTCTCCCATGCCTGAAGTGCTGGCCTCTGCCTCCTGGTTTTCCTGGCTTTCCTTCCTTCCACCTTCTATAGGTGGCTTTCCCCTGGTCCCTCCAGGCTAGTGCTTTCCCTTCTCCGATTACCTCTCTATTTTCTCATTTGTACTTGGTTACTTATATACTGCTCCTGAGAATCAGACATTGCTCTCGCTGGATGGGGATTTTGAGGGGACTTGCCAGAAATTCATTCCTGAAGAGGCTAGTCAGTAGATCCTGTGATTACCCATAATCTCTGCAGGGAAGCCTCAGGAAAGGCCAGTGAGTACAGGGAATGGGCCCTCTGGGGGATGGGACAGGTGTCAGCTCAGTGTATGGCAGGGGGAGCGGGGAGGATGGAGAGGGGGTGACTGCAGCTGGAGGCAAAGGAGAATCCTGAGCCATACATCTATTGTGCTCCCCCTTGTCAGAACTCCAACCTCAGAGGATGTCTCCTCCAACCCCTGGCCTAGAGGGGAGGGCATGTAGGTTCACAGGCTTCAACTGGAAGGGACCCCAGAGGTCATCTCATCCAACCTCCTCACTTTAGAGTAAAGGAAACTGAGGCCTGGAGAGAGCAGGTGACTGATTTCCCCATTATCTTATTGCTACTAAGTGGTATTTCAGGGGCTTGTGCTCAAGACACCCTCCAGCTACTCAGTCTGGCAAACAGCCCTGGACTTCGGGGGGGGGGGGCGGTCGGGAGCTAGACCTGGCCTCTGCCACTGGACAAGCATCCCGTAGTCCCTCACGCACAGTAGGTTGTTGAGGTCAGATGACACAAGTCGTTGCTTTGCCAACTTTCCAAATGTCATCTGGATGTCGGTGGTTGTCAGGGCTGGGCCATGGGCTGCAGAAGGCTGATGGTCAGAGTCAGGGTCCCTGCAAGCTGGGAGTCATTTGTGGTCCCCTGCAATGAGCTCATGGAGCTTCCTGTTGGTGAGAAGAGGGCAGGGTTGGGGCTGGGGCCCCAGCCTTCCTCCAGCCCCCTCCTTGGGCTCTCCTCCCAGGCTCAGAGGCAATCTCAGGTGACTGATTTCCCCATTTTGTCTCAGGCCTGGCTTTTGAAGGTGTTTGAACATCTTGATGAAACATCAGAATGAAAGGGAAAGTATTTTAAGGTGTCTGGAGGGCAATGAAAGTGTTTAAAGGGTCCTCCTTTGAGAAGCCCTCCCTCTGGAGAGCTGGGTGTAGCTGCACAGAACCTGGCCCACTGAAGGTACTTAATTAGGTGCCTTAATTAAGGACAATTGTTTTTATGTGGATGGTAGTGAGGATTCCAGGGTTCTGGGCACCTGTTTCTGACATGATCTGGAAACAGACGTGCTTTAAGGTGATGCAGATGAGATATCTTCATCAGGCTTCTTCCTGGGCTCTGCTTTGCCCCTGGGGAAGGGGCTGGATTTGGGGGTGCTTAAGCAGCTAAGCCAGGTGGCTCAGTGGCTAGAGCACTGGGCCTGGAATCAGGAAGCCCTGAGTTTAGACCCAGCTGCAGACATTACTAACTGTGTGACTCTGGGTAATTCCCTTAATGTTGGCTTGCCTCAGCCTTCTCATCTGTAAAATGGGGCTATTAAGTGGCAGAGCTGGGCCTTGAACCCTTGTCTGCTGACTCCAGAGTTCCTTCCTCTGGACCACACTAATGGACATCTTAGAATTCTGTCCTTAGAAATCTCATTTCCCAAATGGCAAAGAACCAGCATGTGAGAACGAGAGAGAAATGCCATTCTCTTCCCTTCCTTCTCCTTTGTTTTCTCTGTCCCCCTCCCACCTCCCTCCCTCTCTCCTCTTCTCCTCCCTCCCCCTCCCCCTCCTTTATCTGCTCTCCCCTCCCCCTCACCTCTCTTTTTTTATTCTGTCCCTCTCTCCATTCCCCCACTTTCCTCTCATGTCTGTGACTAATGCCATTAGAGCCTGTTGCTGGGCAGAGGCCGGGATCAGTCTGTGCCCATTTTTTGGTTCCCAGGGGGAGGACGCTTCCTTGGGGAGGGGTGGGGGTGGCAGCGCCCCACTCAGCTGCCCGAGAAGCTCTTCAGCGTCTCTTACAAAAATTAGTCAGACAAAGTGTCGCCCGGGGTCCTCGGCCCGCTGCGCCTCCAGACGGGGGGAGGGGCTTCCGTGAACTGCCCGCTGCTCCCCCCCCCCCCCCCCCGCCTCAGGCTGACCTCCTCTGGTTTTTAGAAGGCGCCAAACCCAAAGTCGCCCATTTGGGGAAAGGAGTAGAACCCCAATTCGAACCCAGGCTTTGGGCCCCCAACCTAGCGCTCTCCTCTCGTGGCCCCCGGGCCTGCAGTGGCTCCCGAGCTCCCGGGAGCTGGGAATTAAGGGTAGAGGGAGGGCAAAGCCCGGAAGCTGGGAACAGCTGAGCCTGGCCCTGAGATTTCCAGGCCCCATCGTGGGCTGGATGCTGTGGCCTGGCGCTCCCTCTAGTCCCTCCTTCTGGACCAGCTCTGGCTCCATCCAGCCTGGCCCGCTGTGGGGTGAGCCCGATTCACTGAGTCCCCTGCCAAGACCCCTCGGAGCACCCCAGGAGCCCAGGGGAGCAGCAGGGGTGGCCGCTTTCAGCTCCTTCTTCAGCAGCTCGGAACTATTTGCTTCATTCTCTCTGACAGTCCCCAGGCCCTGAACGCTGTCCCTCCTGCGCTGTGACCACGGAGCGCCCTGGCTTTCTTTGAGTCCCAGCTAAAGTCCCACCTTCTGGGGAAGCCTGCCTCAGACCCTCCTAGACCTAGCTTCTTCCTTCTATTTATTATGTCCTATACATTTTGCACAGGGCTTGCGCGAGTGTTTGGTTGTCTCCCCCTTTAGAATATAAGCTCCTGGAGGGCAGGCATTGTCTTCTGTCACTTTTTGCATCCCCTGCGCTGGCGCATAAATAACTGTCAGGCAGGCAGGTGGTGTAGACATTGTCCTTACTTTACAGATGAGGAAACTGAGATTTAGTCAGTTATCAATGTTTACTTTGGCTTCTGTCTGGTGGCTCGACCTCTATGGGAGCTGAGGTGTGAATTCAGTATACTTTCCACCCTAGCAGTACACTTTGGAGTGAATGCTGCTTCTGTCCCACTGCCTGGTTAAAGTTTGTTTAAACGCTCAGAAAGGGAGAGGTCAGTCCTCTGATACAGCTCAGCTCTGGGCGTGACAGCCGCAGGGATGGGTTCCCCTTTCTCACTGGCCCCCAGGGCTGAGCCCCAAAGGAGGTGTCCTAGAGAGGACCTGGAGCTCCCGGCTCTGCCTTCCCAGGGTCCTCGGACCTTCCCAGTGGGCCCCAGCGCTTGGTTATGTTCCAGCCATACCAGCCTCCCTTAGACCGCCTTCTCTGTGGCTGGGCCGCCCCCGGCAGTGGTCGGGGCTCTCTCCCGAGGGCCATGCTCAATGCCTTATCTTCTCCTCTTCCCTCTTTGGGTCTTGGGAGCCTGGGCTTTCCTGGGTTTTGGTGGGCTTAGCTACTTCTCTGAGGCTAGTTCCCCCACACAGAAGGCACCCTGGGAGGCAGGAACACTTCAGAACCAAGCCCCTGCTCCCGTGTTCTGCAGTGAGCTCACCACTGGAGGGCGCTGAGGAACCTTCCCAGGGAGGAGGTGAGGCGGGTGGAGATTTAACGTGTGTCCGGAGCGGGCAGAGCAGGGCGTGGATAAGAAGGCACTACCTGGAGGCTTTTGTCCTAAAAAGAAAAAGTGTGCACGTGTGCGCGTGCATACGTGTGCACACACATATGCAGGTGCTTGCGTGCGCACACATGCACAAGTAACAGGTGCACACGCGGGCGTGCGCACGTACAGCCCCTTCTACTGCTTCCACCCGCTCCACCGTGTTTCATTCAGAAAAAAAACAAAAAAACCAACCAACCGGTGGCCCCTGTGCAGCGCAGAGCAAAGAGCCTGAGTGTGGGGGTCGGAGGAGCTGGCACACCCTAGTGGGATTTGCTCTGTCGAATTCCCAATTCTGTGGTGACTCTGGCTCAGCCCCCAGCTGGGCCGCTTTCTCCCTCTGATTCTGTGACCCTGGGCAGATCACTGCCTCCGTCAGAGCCTGGGTCTCCTCCCCCACAAAGGGAGGTAAAACCAGATTGGCCCCTGAGGGCTCCTTCAGCTCCAGGCTTGCCATCTCGTGAACATGTACCCACTTGGGACCAGGATTGAGAGGGTTTTCAGCATCTCCAGCTCTCAAAGCCTAGACAGGTAACTTTTCTCCCATTTTTAAGTCCATGTGAAATGGACTGAATCATGTCCTTTTATTCCTCTTACTCTCCCCTTCCTTAACATGGATTCTCCGTTTGGTCCAAGGGGATAAAGAGACGGCAGAAGTGAGCAGAAGAAAGTAGAGCCGTCCCGGGAATCCACACCCATAGCCCATCAGCGCAGATACAGAAAAGGAGAGGGAAGCAGGCATGGATGGGTGAGTGGGTGGGTGGATGGGTGGATGGGTGGACAGATGGAAGGATGAATGGATGGATGGACAGAGACAGAGTCAGCTCACAGAAAACTTTGTGTTGGGATTAGCTGTTCCCCTGAAACGAAATGGTTTCCTACTACCACCTGCTTCTACAATCTGAAATGGAGCCTTTCTCGAGTTTCATGGTCTTTTACGTGAGAATGAGGCTATAAGGTCTTTTTCTCTTGCTTCTCAGTGGCCAAAGGAACATTTCTCAGGCTCCATTCCCCAAAATAATTTAAAAAGGCAGGGGATAACTTTCAGCCAAGGAAGGAGAAAACAGATGCAAGCTCCCTGGGGGAGGGGGCTCTGAAGGATTTGGGGCAAGTGTGTTTCTGCCAAAGCTCAGATGGTGGTCATGTTTTCAAGGTGGGAAAATGACTGCCTCCTTCCCAGTCACCTAGGAGGTCCTGCAACAAACCACCCTTGTGGGATTCCAGAAGAGAGAGGTAGAGGAAAATGACCCACGTTGGGCAGCAGGGAACAGATTCTGGACTGGGTTCTGCTCTTCCTTGGAGTGTGGCCTAGGGCAGGTGGCTTCCTCTGTGGGCCACAGTCTGCTCTGCTGGGGATGGGTAGCTCACATCTCTGTAGTGATCCCAAGCAGGGAACTTGGGCCGCTGAGGGGCTGCTCTACAGCCGGCCTGGATGACATGAGGAGACAGATACTCCCCTTCCTCCTAATGGCCTCTTGTCTTTCTTGCTTTCTTTTCTTTTGCATTTTTCCTCTCATTTTATTTTTTCTCAATCACGTGTAAAAAGTTTTAAATTCATTTTTAAAGTTTTGAGTTCCAATTCTCTGCCTCCCTCCCTCTCCTACCCCGTCTTTGAGAAGACAAGCACTTTGATACAGATGATACGTGTGCAGTCATACAAAGCATATTTCCATATCAGCCATGTTGCAAAAGAAAACATGGACCAAAAGAAGCAAGAAAAATGGAGGAAAAGCTCTTTCTCTGCAGGTGAATAGAATGTTTCTTG
>NW_027555958.1:2076883-2134383 GCF_003287225.1 Phascolarctos cinereus
CAAGCCTGCACAAACCGAAAGGGGACTTTCCTCCATAGACTTACATAATGGAAAGCAATGTGACTGAGGGTGAGGGTAGGCTTGACTTGACAGCTAGGAAGGCCATTCTGGGAGTGGAGACAGCAAGAGGGCCAGGCTGTCTGCTCCTCACAGAGCCCAGGAGGCCGGCCTCTGGGAGCCAGAGCCAAATCCTCCAGCAGCATTTGATTCTTCTTTGATCTGCGAGCTGAGCATTCTGAACATGGCATATTTAAGAGCACACTTTCCTTTTAGGAAATTATCAAATTATGGTGCCATTATGCCATTTTCTATTTCTTTGAAAATGAGTCAAGCAAACAGATATTCTGCCTTGATTGTTTCCTTCCCCAAAGAAATCATCAAGTGAATGCCAAATAGAGGCAGCATGAGAAAAATGGAAGCACCAACCCATCCTGTTCCAAAAAGAAGAATGAAATAGTCTGAGGGCTTTCTATGAAACCCAATGTCCTCATTACAGAATTGCTTCCAAAATGGTGTTATCCTTCAATTAATCACTCAGCAAGCAATTATTAAGTGCCTACTATGTACCAGCCATTCTTTTAGGCACTGAGGCACAAAAACAAAAGGGAAACAATCACTCTATCCGTTACTCCCCCGAGGAGCTGACGTTCTATCCATCTATGTCGTTAGTACCAGCCGAGAGCGCTCTGCCAGATGGGACGAGGACAGGCCAGGGTCAGGAGGGGGACAAGGGATTAATCAAACCAGCCATGTGATCCCCAGTAGGACTGTGACAATCTATCATTTTAGGCAAATGTAATTTGTGTGCTCGTTTCTCCATTCAAGGAGAAAGTAGATGAAGGGGATTCTTCTGATTTTGTACTCCCTGTGGGCCAATCACGTCTTCCATAAGATGGCGGCTGTGGAGGGAGGCGTGGGTTCTAATCTCCCTCTGTGAACGCAGGGCAGTGAAGAAACTCCAGTGGATGGCCGGAGGCACCTTCACCGGGGAAGCCCTGCAGTACACCAGGAATAATCTGCTGCCTCCCACCCAGAACGAACGGATCGCTCTTGTCATCACAGATGGGAGGTCAGACATCGAACGAGACACGACCCCTCTGACCGTGCTCTGTGGAGCAGATGTTGTGGTAAGTAGCAGGAGGCCCCTCAGCTGAATTCTGGGGCCATTGTACAGGTCCTAAAAGGAGAAATGAGAGAGTCTTCTGCACCATGGAATTTAGCAGATTTAAGGGAGGAGGCAAATGGACCAAAATCTAATTTCACCTCGATTCAGCAAGCCTTTATTAAGCACTTAGTGTATACCAGACTCTGTACTAGGCATTAGCAACACCCCTGCCCTCAGGAGCTCCCATTCTGCGGGAGGAGACGTGAACATAGATTAGTAAATATAGGGTCATTTGAGTAGAGAAGGGATGAGAATTAGGAAAGAAATTGACTTCCTTCAAAAACTGGTTTGGGTTGAGAAAATCCAAGAGGAAGGAATAAGACTTCTTTGAAGAAGAAAAGCTCAGTAATGACCTTTGTCCCCACAGGTATTTTCCCTGGGCATTAAGGATCTCTTCGGGGGGAGCGCAAGCCCGGATCAGCTGAATGAAATCTCTTGCCAAGGCCAGCCAAGCTCCCCGGGCAGAAGGACCGGCATCTCCTTGGTCAAGGAGAACTATGCAGAACTCCTGGATGACAACTTCCTGAAAAACATCACCACCCAAATCTGCATCGGTGAGGGCCACCCTGGGGAGCTGGCCCGGCACAGCCAGGGGTCAGGCTGACCTTCCAGCCAACTCCCCGGTGTCCTAGTTCAGGATGCCTGGCACTCCTTGCCTGGGACCGTGGGAGGGGCCTATAAAGTCAGCCTCAGGGGTAGAAGTAGGCATTGGGGCGGCCACGGCTTCATCCAGGTGCTGGCATGGGGAGGCCCCAGCGAGGAGCAGCCCGGGGCAACCCTTGGATCTGGGACGTTACCCCTGCCTCTAATCAGCCCACAGGGAGACACAGAGGAGTGTCTAAAGAGACGTCAACTTGTACACTGAAGTCACAGACTATAAGATCAGAGTTTGGGGTGGAAAGGGAGAATGAACCGGGTCCCAAACTCTTCGAGAAAGCGGGAAATGCCTGGCAGCGAGTTAGGATCGGCCACCAGGATAGGCTGGATACCTGGAGGGTGGAGTACATGGCAAAGGAGGAAACATTGTGAAGTGATGATGTTCGAGAGGTCAGGAAGCGGCACTGAGGGGGAAGCACGAGCATATTCGTCCTTCTCTTTTTCCTGGTCAGTGGGTTCAGGGCCATGAGAGAGGGAGAGGGAGGCCAGAGATGCAGGCAGGGTCTTCTGGCCTGGACAAAGCCAGGTTTCCGCAGGTACAAGAAAGTGAGAGATGTTGACAGTTGATCTGTACCCTGAGACTCTTTCCTTCTCTCCCGCGCAGATAAGAAGTGCCCAGACTACACGTGTCCGAGTGAGTGATAGTGGTGTCTTTGCTGTGTGCATGAGCACGTGCCTGCATTTGCACTTCACGGTTTTGGTGCATTCATTGTCCCGCCGCAGCACCAGCCTAATTTTGCCGCATTGCGAGTGGGGCCGGGTGGTGTGGGGAGAGAGAGAGAATGTTTCTGAATAACAGGCAACCTGACCACCCCCTTCCCTTTCTGCAGTCCGGTTCACAGCTCCTGCAGACATCACGGTCCTGCTGGACAGCTCAGCCAGCGTGGGCAGACACAACTTTGAGACCACCAAGAGATTCGTGAAGCGCCTGGCCGAACGATTCCTCACAGCTGAAAAGGCCGATCCCTCCTATGATGTGCGCTTCTCTGTGGTCCAGTACAGTGGCAGGGACCAGCAGAGGCCCGAAACCAATTCCCTGCAGTTCCTCCAGAACTATACAGTGGTCGCCAACAACATCGACAGCATGGGCTTCATGAACGATGCCACCGACGTGAACGCCGCCATTCGCTACGTGACCTCCTTCTACCAGCGAGCGTCCTCAGACCGGGCCAAGAAAAAGGTTCTCCTCTTCTCCGATGGGAACTCCCAAGGAATCACAGAGAGTGCCATTGAGAAGGCAGTGCAGGAAGCCCAGAGAGCAGGCATTGAAATCTATGTGTTGGTAGTGGGCCGACAGGTCAATGAGCCCAACATCCGTGTCCTGGTCACGGGGAAGACCACGGAGTATGACGTGGCCTATGGAGAGCGCCACCTCTTCCGGGTGCCTGACTACCAGTCTCTCCTCCAGGGTGTCCTCTACCAAACAGTTTCCAGGAAGATCTCCCTTGGCTGAGGGAGGAAGAATGAGAACTTCTTACTAGCCCAGGAGGCATGCTATGTGGTCTTCTCCCATCCCAATACTCTTCCCATTGACCCTTAAAAACAGAAATAAAAATGTGACTTGTGATCTTCTCAGCCTCCCAATGGACTTGTCTTAGAGAAGGAAAAAGATTGAAGACATAGAGTGCGAGTCTGCTTTCTGCCCACCTCCTCCACCGCCCACAGACCCCCCCCCCGCTTGTAGTTCCCCGTCTGTAGCCCTGCATGCGAGCCCTTTGGCCAAAGCGCTTCTCACCTCTGTCTTCAGCCAGGGCCAGCTTGGAAAGCAAACCCCACCCCCCGCCAGCGACCTCCATTTTCACATGTCTAAAGCAAAAGCTCCTACACTTGTTGCGTCGGCTGAGGACCAATATTCCCTGATAGACCATGTCCTCTTTCTGAGGGAATGTGTTATCCCAGAGTAGCTCAATGTTACTTCTGGGAGGAAAGATGGCTTGGGAGGGTTACCTGATGGGCCATTTCTGATGGCCGCCATTCCGAGGGGGCTCTTGCCACTTACATTCCAGAGCCTTGGGGCTCACATAGCCTTCCCCCTTCCCCTCGACAATCTTTGAGGCCCATGAGGAGGACAAGCTGGTGTAGTGAAGAGCAGTCCATGCCTCCAGAGAAAGGCGAACCAAAGGCCTGCCGAACCACTGGCCAAAGCAAGTCCTCTCTGCTAGAGGTGGCTCCTCGTAGAAGTGTCTCCCTTTCTTGCCAGTGCTTCCTTCCCAAATGTTAAGGCATGGAATGGGGCACATAACATGGAGTCACGTTAAGCATAGAAACAAAGGTGCTCATCGTTCTCTTGCTGTTTACATGTCAACTCCCCACAATCTGCTTGGGAATCTGGCCTCTGATGGAACTGACACGGGCCATCCGGCATTTCCGTGGTGCTCCTGCTGCAAAAGGATTTCCTTTTGTGTTTCTTTTTGGAAAACTTTTCCAAAATCAAATATTACATTTCCCTGAAAACTCATGGTTCACTTTACATTGTAAACAAAATACCCCTTAGCTGCCACTTTCATTGTTACTCTTGTGTTCTGCTCCATTGTGTCCACATCAATAATTTGTCCAAATAAATGTTTTTCCACAACCTCTTTGCATAGTTGTCTATAAAGGATTCCAGCGTGTCCACTACCTATGAACATGGAGGTGGGAGGAAGAGTTGGAGACAGACATTTGTTAAACAAACACTTGGGGAGAGAGCTCAAGGGTCCCCCCTCTGGGGACCCTGAGCAATCCCTCGGTGTGGGTCCCATGGACCATGGACCAGCATAGGGCTGGGCCTGGGTTTCTCCTCAGTCCATGTAGTTCCATCCACCTAGGGGCCTTGCAATGGTGTGGGCCAGGGACATTTCCCCAGGCCTAAGAAGGCTTGGTACCTGTCTCCTCTCCCACCTTCTCCATAAAGGCTCTGAATGCCTGTACAAGTGATGTCCCCCTGCTCCTTCTTCTTCTCAATGCCCCAGTTTCCCTTGTTTCCATCTGGTGCCATCCGCAGGCCAGGAGGACGTGTTGGCCTCTCTCCAGGTGTGCTCACAGCCTGCTGACAGAGTCTACATGTCTCTTTCTGGGGGAAGGAGGAGAGGAAGCCCCCCCCCTTCAAAGTCAGTTGAAGTGTATGAATTCTGCCATTGAAGTGGCATCATTCTCACTCCTACTGACTCTCAAAGGCCAGGAGATTTAACTGTGTGCAGTAGAATGCAGATACTTACTCCTCTTGGCCATCCTCCCCTCAGTTAAAAAAACTGCTATCCTTGTAAATATCAGCATGATCCCTCTCCTTTTGAAAGCGTTGTGTGACCCTATGCTTGCAAGCACTGATGGCCGTGGACGCCACCTTTGCTCATCCTCTGCGGCAGCCTGGTTTCCCCTGAATCATCCAGGCACCTCTCCAGAGGCTCGATGCATCTTTTGAGCACTCGATCTCCCTAATCAGACCTCTTCATTTCTGCTGGTCTAAAGTCCCAGTCCTGGACCTGCCTGTGAATGGCCTCAGTGAATATAATTGTCATTAATTGATTGTCACTGACCCCTAAGAGCCCAGTCTCCATAAGTGGTTTCTATTGCCCTGGGACCTCCAAAGCCAGAGTAGGAGGACAAAGAGGGGAACGTCCACATTATTTCTTCCCCCATTGCACATAAAAGTAACGGTCCCTGGCCAGGGGACCCTTACCATCCTCCTACACATCTCAGAGGTAGACCCCAACACAGCTGACTCCTCCTCTGGATTTGGACCAGAACCTCTCCATCCAGGCTAATTGTGCAGATGAAGTTGGTGGGCATTCAATGGGCTCTGATCACTTGCTTCTCCCATCATACTCCTCCCCTAGAGCTGTCCCAAGAATCCCCTCTCCCTGGGAGAGAGGAAGAAGAAGGATCTGGGTTGCTACACACGCATGCATTCATTCATTTAACAAACATGGTTTAGGCCCCTGCTATTCACAAAGCATTGTACTGGGAGTCATGAAGAAAGAAAAATGAACGAAACATGGTACCTGCTCTCACAGGGTTTCCAATCCACAATGTCCCGTAGACAAAAATCAGAGCCAGCCATATGGGACCCAATATTTCCTCAAACATTTATTAAGCACCTAATGTATTCAAGGCGCTGGGTCTCTAACAAGACGGAATGAGACATAGCCCTTCCTCTCAAGAAACTCCTACTCTGAAAACATGGCTGCCCATCCATGCCTTGGATTTCTAACCTCTTGTCCCTGCACCTGTCTAGCTATCTGTGCTGACCAGCTTTGGGCTTGGATCGAGGGAATCACTCAGATTTCCACCTAGTCTTATCCACTTCCCTCCACTCCTGAGGCCAATTCAGCTCTTGGGCTCTGGTCTGCCTCCCTGCTCCCACCAGAGCTCTCCAGTCCCTTGGGCCATTACAGCAGTATAAGACCCTGTGTGAGGGAAAGGGTTTTAAGAGGAGGTTGCCTCATGGGCCTACGGAATACGTGTTAACCAAAGCCATTCCCTCAAAGGACCAAACCCAGGACCATGGCTTTCTCTCTTTTCTCTTCTGTAACAGCCCTCAGCCTGGGAATGGTATTTTCTACAGAGCCTGTCCTAGAACTCAACACTTCCTGCCTACAAGAGGAGGCCACAAGATCTCCAGCAGTGGGAGGGCATCTTTAAGTACCAGGTTGACTGTTGTCCCTCATTCTCAAAGAGGACCAAAATGATCTCACTATCTTGGGGCCCAGGTCTGGTGTGGCTGATGTGGCTGATCGGACCAATCTGACCAAGCTGGGAAGGCTGTACCACAGGTAGGGCACAAATAGCCCATGTGAACATTTGGATTGGAGATGCTCTAAATTTGTGCATCTCAAGTTTCTTTTGAGCTCTCACAATTCTTCTTGGCCCATAGAGCGCAGCACCTTCCTTGATGCAGGTGTGCCATCCTGTGCCCGTGTCTCCCATGTCTTACAATCAATTCCACAGTTCTTCAGAGAGACCTCGAGAGTGTCTTTGCATTGCTTCTTTGACCTCCCTGTGAGGGCCTGTCTTGTGAGTTCTCCATAAAATAGTCTTTTAGGCAAACATGCCTTTGGCATTTGAACAATATGCCAGCCCATTGGAGTTGTGCTCTCTGAAGTAGAGTTTGGATGCTTGGCAGTTTAACTTGAGAAAGGACCTCAGTGTCTGGTACCTTCTCCTGCCAGGTGACCTTCAGAATCTTCCTAAGACAATTCAAATGGAAGTGATTCAGTTTCCTGGCATGGCACTGGTAGACTGTCCAGATTTCCAAGGCGTACAACAGTGGGTCAACATGGCGGCTCTGTAGACCCTCAGTTTGGTAGGCAGCCCAATACCTCTTCTCTCCCACACTTTCTTTTAAACTAGCTCTGGCAATGCATGCATCAACCTCATCATCTATGCGGGCATCCCTAGAAAGGATACTGCTAGAGGTAAGTGAACTTTATACACAGCATTCACAGTTTCTCCACTGGCTGTAAGTGATGGGTCTACATGTGGATGATGTGGCACTGGTTGGTGGAGAACCTCTGTTTCCTTGGTGTTAATTATCAGGCCAAAATTAGCACAGTGACAGAGAATATAGCATCTCAGCCTCAAAGGCTGCACTGAGCACACAATCATCTGCAAACAAAAGGTCATGTACCAGCTCTCCCTCCACTTTAGTCTTGGTTTGTAGCCTTTTTGAGTTAAATAATTTACCATCAATGCCATAGCTTGATGCCATTTTCATCCTTGTTGAAGGCGTCTGACAACATCACTGAAAACATCATGCTAAAAAGCATGGGAGCAAGCACACATCTCTGCTTCACTCCAGTGGTGACTGGGAAAGTGGGAGAGCATCGTCCATTACCCAGAACCCTTGCAAGCATGCCATCATGGTGTACAACACGGATAAACTTTTTTGGACAATCAAATTAGGGACCAGGTACATACAGTGGAAAGAACTGACTAAACTGGCTTCAAAGTCCCTCTTAGCTCTGAACCTAAGGTGCCAACTCACAAAATTTCTAGGGACAGTTTTAACGCAGGAAGAAGTTTCTTCCAGCCTTTCCAAAGCAGAGACCAGGAGAGCAGTCACCACACCTCTCCCTTTATCATACCACCTTGGAAGCACCGAAAACCTGTAGACTCCAGAACTAACTCTGAAGACAGAAGTGCAGAAAAAGACCAAAGCTTGGGACAGTGCCTCCCCACCCTCAGGTGAGGAGAGCCCAAATTTAACATGAAGTTCAAAGTCAAGAAATAATCTGGGAAAATGAACAAACAACAACGACAACAAAAAATAAATTGGCCATAAAAACTACTATAGTGACAGGGAAGATCGAGACAAACTCAAAAGAAGACAACAATATGAAAACAGCTACAAGCAAAACCTCAAAGAAAAATGCAACTTGGACACAAGCCCAACAAGACTTCCTGAAAGAGCTAAAGAAAGAGATAAGAGTGGTAAAGGGAAATTTGGGAAAAGAAATTAGAGTGATGCAAGAAAATTATGATGTAAATTAACAGCTTGGTAAAAAGGAGGCACAGAAAATGCTTTAAAAATAATGCCTAGGGGCAGCTAGGTGGCACAGTGGATAGAGCACCGGCCCTGGAGTCAAGAGGACTTGAGTTTAAATCTGGCCTCAGACACTTACTAGCTGTGTGACCCTGGGCAAATCACTTAACCCCAATTCTCTAATAATAATAATAATAACACCTTTTAAAAAAAAAACCCAAAATTGGCCAAATAGTAAAAAGAGGCACACAAAAAATTCATAGAAGAAAGGACTCCTTAGAAAGCAGAATTATCTAAAAAGAAAAAGAGGTACAAAAACTCACTGAAGAATATAATGCCTTAAAAATTAGAATTGGGCAACTGGTACCTAATGATTCCATGATTATATTATATTATTATTTATTATATATTATGATATACATATTATTATTTATCATATTATTTGATAAACCCAAAGACCCCAGCTTCTGGGATAAGAACTCACTCTTTGACCAAAACTTTTGGGAAAACCGGAAAAGCATATGGCAGAAACTAGGCATAGATCAAAATCTCACACCATATACCAAAATAAAGTCAAAATGGGTTCATGATTTAGATATAAAGGCTGATACTGTAAGCAAACTGGGAGAGCAAGAAATAATTTACCTATCAGATTTATGGAGAACAGAAGAATTCATGACCAAACAGGAGATAGAGAACATTACAAAAAGCAAAATGGATAACTTTGATTACATTAAATTGAAAAGTTTTTGCACAAAGCTAATGTAACCAAGATTAGAAGGAAAGTAGAAAATTGGGAAAGAATTTTTACAACCAGTCTCTCTGATAAGGACCTCATTTCTAAAATATATAGAGAATTAAGTCAAATTTATAAGAATACAAGTCATTCCCCAGTTGATAAATGGTCAAAGGATATGAACAAGCAGTTCTCAATGAAGAAATATAGTCATATGAAAAAAAAAATACTCTAAATCACTATTGCTTAGAGAAATGCAAATCAAAACAACTCTGAGGTACCACATCACACCTATAAGGTTGACCAACATGACAAAACAGGAAAACAATAAATGTTGGAGAAGATGTGGGAAAATTGGAACACTAATGCATTGTTGGTGGAGTTGTGAAACAATCCAACCATTTTGCAGAACAATTTGTAACTATGTCCAAAGGGCTATAAAAATGTGCATAGCCTTTGACTCAGCAATAGCACTTCTAGGACTATATCCCAGAGAGATCATTCAAAGGGGGAAAAGGACTTACATATACAAAAGTATTTATAGCAGCTCTTTTTGTGGTGGCAAAGAATTAGCAATTGAGAGGATGCCCATCAGTTGGGAAATGGCTGAACAAGTTATGGTATATGAATGTAATGGAATACTATTGTGCTATAAGAAATAATGAACAGGCTGACTTCAGAAAAACCTGGAAAGACTTGTATGGTCTGATGCTGAGTGAAATGAGTAGAACCAAGAGAACATTGTACACAGTAACAGCCACATTGTGCGATGACTAATATTGATAGACTTAACCCTTCTCAGCAATACGAGGATCTAAGACATCTCCAAAGGCCTCATCGTGGAAAATGCTATCCACCAAGAAGAAAGAACTATGGAGTGTGAATGCAGGTTGAGGCATGCTATTTGCTATTTTTTTTCTTCTGTTGTGTTTTGCTTCCTCTTTCTGGTGGTTCCTCCTATTGGTTCTAATTCTTACCTACACCATCACTTATGTGAAAATATGTTTAATAGGAATATATATGTATAGCCTATATCAGATTGCGGGCCATCTTGGGGAGGAAGGTGGGAAGGGAGGGGGAGAAAAATTTAAAGCTCAAAAGCTTCTGGAAGTGATTGTTGATCATTCAAAATAAATTAATTAAAAATTTAAAAAAATTAGAACCGGGCAACTGGTAGCTAATGGTTCCATGAGACATCAAGAAACAATAAAACCAAATCAAAAGAATGAAAAAAATAGAAGAAAATGTGAACTATCTTATCAGAAAAACAACTGACCTTGAAAATCGATTGAGGAGAGATAATGTAAGAATTATTCGATTATCAGAAATCCATGATTTAGAAAAACCAGCCTAGACATCATATTTTAAGAAATTATAAAGGAAAACTGTCCTGATATCTTATATCCAGAGGGTAAGATAGAAATTGAAAGAATCTACTGATCACCTCCTGAAAGAGATCCTAAAATGAAAACTGTCAGGAATGTTACAACCAAATTCCAGAGTTGCCAGGTCAAGGAGAAAATAGCACAAACAGCCAGAAAACAACAATTCAAATATCATGGAGCCACAGTCAGGATCACACAAGATCTAGCAGCATCCACGTTAAAGCACTGGAGGGCTTGGAGTATGGTATTCCAGAAAGCAAAGGAGCTAGGATTACAGAGAAACTGAGGGGTTTTTTTCTCCAGGAGAAAAAAAAAATGGTATATTTAACGAAATAGAGGACTTTTGAGCATTCCTGATAAAAAGACCAGAGCTGAATAGAACATTTTACTTCAAACACAATACTCAAGAGACATAAAAACACTTAATAGAAATAATAAGGGACTCAATAAGGTTAAACTGTTTGCATTCTGATATGGGGAAATGATTCATGTAACCTCTAAGAACTTTATCATTATTCGGGCAGTTAAAAGGAGTTTATATAGACAAAGGGGCACAGATGTGAGTACATGATGTTGGAATTATCTCCAATGTAAGGGTGAGAAAGGTCAAGAAAGAGAAGAAGGGGGAAGGGACAGGTAGAAAGAGGAAAATTTTCCTACATGAAAGAGGTAAACAAGAAAGAACTTTTACAGTGGAGGGAAAACAGAGGAGCAGGCAATGCTTGAGCCTCACTATCATCACAACTGGTTCAAGGAGGGAAGAATATATATGCACACTCAGTTGTGCATAGAAATCTACCTTACCCAATAGAGAAATAAGGGGGGAAGGGGGGAAGAAAAAGGGCCGGGGTGAGGAGGGGGATGATAAGAGGGTAGATGGATTAAGGGAGACTGTAGTTAGAAGCCAAATAGATTTTTGAGGAGAAGAAGGATAAAAAGACAGAGAAAAGAATAAACAGAGGAAAAAACGATAGAGGGAAATAAACATATGAATGTAAATGGGATGAGCTCACCCACCAAACTGAAGCAGAGTGGATTAGAAACCAGGATGCAACAATGTGCTGTGCACAAGAGACACACTAGAAACATAGAGACACACAGAGTTAAAATAAGAGATTAGAGGACTGGCCCTGAAGTCAGAAGGACCTGAGTTCCAATCCAGCCTCAGACCAAACACTTGACACTTACTAGCTGTGTGACCTTGGGCAAGTCACTTAACCCCAATTGCCTAAAAGAGAGAGAGAGAGAGAGAGAGAGAGAGAGAGAGAGAGAGAGAGAGAGAGAGAGAGAGAGAGATTGGAACAGAATCTAATATGCTTCAGCTGAAGTTAAAAAAAAAAGGTAGCAATCATGATCTCAGACAAAGCAAAAGCCAAAAAAGGGAACTAATTAAAAGAGATAATCAGAGAAAATACATTTTGCTAAAAAGGTACCACAGATAATGAAGTAATATCAAAAATGTTTACAGTCAGTTTCTCTGATAAAGGCCCCATTTCTCAAATATATAGAGAGTTGAACCAGATTTATAAAAATAAGAGCCATTCCCCAATCGATAAATGATAAAAGAATATGAACAGGCAGTTATCAGGAGAAGAAATCAAAGCTATCTATACTCACATAAAAATGTTCTAAATCACTATTGATTAGAGAATTGCAAATTAAAATATCTCTAAGGTACCACCTTACACCTATCAGAAACGACAAACACTAGAGAGGATGAGGGAAAATAGGTACACTAATGCGTTGTAGGTGGAGTGGTGAAGTGATCCAACCATTCCAGAGAGCAATTTGGAACTATGCCCAAAGGGCTATAAAACTGTGCATACCCTTTGACCCAGCAATACCACTATTCCACTATCTTGTCTGTATCCCAAAGATATCAAAGAAGAAGGAAAAAGACCTGTATGTATGAAAAGACTTATAGCAGCTATTTTTGCTGTGTCAAAGAACTGGAAGTTGAGGGAATGCTTATCGACTGAGGAATGGCTGACCACATTGTAGCACGTGATTGTGATGTAGTACCACTGTGGCATAAGAAATGGCGAGGGGGGTGGTTTCAGAAGAACATGGCAAGACCTCTATGAACTCATGCAAAGTGAAGTGACGGATCACTGTGCACAGTAACAGCGATGTTGTAATCATGATCAATTGTGAAAGCCTTGGTTAGTCTCATCAGTTCAGTCATCTAAGGCAATTCCAAAGGACTCATGATGAAAAAATGCTATCTCCAGAGGGAAAGCTGATGAACTCTGAGTGCAAATGGAAGTATAATTTTCTCACTTTTTTGCTTTTTTTGCAATATGGCTAGTATGGAAATATGTTTTGCATGATTTCACATATTTAATTGATATCATATTGCCTGCCTTCTCAGTGGGTGGAGAAGGGCTGGTAGGGAGGGAGAGAATTTAGAACTCAAAATCTACAAAGAAAAGAATGTTAAAATAATGATTTTTTTAAATCAACAACAACATGGATTTCTACTGTCTGGACCTGGTTAGGTCAGCTATTCGTCCTAATTTTATCTTCCCATCTGCCACTGCCCCTTTTTCACTGGACTAAAGTATGAGTCCAACATGGTGGTCCCATCAATGATGAAAACAGGCGGCTCAAGAAAGTCATCCTGTTGCTCCTTTTTGTGTGCCTCGGTTGTCCTCTTTCCAGTCCCATCTCTAAATATTTTGGGGATGCTGCGACTTTCTTGGAGACTCATGCCAAGCTTCCTACAGACTTGTTTTCCTCTCCATTGTTTTTTGCTGTTTTGTGAAGCTTATAATTCTGCACCCCCTCCTCTGTAGGGTGTCCAAATGAGCTTGTGCTCTACACTGGTGTTGCCCTTAGCTGCCATGGCTCTGCTTGGCAAGGAGACCAAGAGCTAGCTGGCTGAGTTTGCTAGGCACTTTGGGCTTCCTTGTTTTGGCAACTACTTTACACTAACTAAACTTCCCTGGGAACTGGTAATAATCAGAGTGGATGTGTTTGCTTTTGTCCATTTGCAGAGTCAGCAGCATGGAGCCAACTTGAACAATGCATGCTGCATCTTCTTCCCATCCTTATCCTTTCTTCTAGTTGGGTGACTGACATGGATCCCACATTGATGGCCAGCTGTTTCCTGTCTTTGAAGAGAAAGCCAAATAATTTGGGGGAATGGGGTGTGGTGTGTGTGTGTGTGTGTGTGTGTGTGTGTGTGTGCGTGAGTGCGCACTTGTTTTTCCATGTCCAGTTCTTTCTGACTCACTCCTAGAGAAAAGTTTTCATGATGGACATATATGAACATTTCAGAAAATCTACAAACCATTGGCTTCTTTCATTTTCCAAGACCAAACCATATTTCCGTAAATGAGAGATAGATAATTGTGGATAGATAGATAGATAGACAGAGAGATAGATAATTTCCTGTTCTCACTTTCACGTGATAAACACCAAATATCAAGGTACATTGTCCTTTGGTTTAGAATGTATCCAATATTGTGCAGCATTTCTCTTTTTCTTCTCTATCCAAGCATTCACCCAAATATTCTCCATCATGCTTTCTACCTCTGGCTCTCAGATGTTTTCACATGAATCTACCCATTCAATATACAATCACATACTCTTCCTCCTCTAACTCCTCCTTTTGCCCATCCTGGGTTCGAATCTAGCCTCTGACATATACTACTTGTGTGACCATGGCCAAGTCCCTCCAGCTCTCTGAGCCTCAGTTTCTTCATCCACCAAATGGGTCTGTGATCTCATTGACTTAGGGTTCCTCCCAGTGATGCAGATTACAATTCATACATGCCTGCCCACCCTGAGAGACTCTAGTCTATGTGCACATCCTCCCAAAAGTTCCCTCAAAGCCCTTCCTTTCTGTCTTGCAACATTTAGATCACGTATAGCATGGCAGCCCTTTGGTCTGGCGGTCCCCCAGGTCACCCTGGCTCTTGCTGTGCGGCCAGACCACCCTCTCTTCCTGGAGCACGTTTTCCCAGTGACATTTCTCCTGTCCTTGGTCACATGCTGCAGCTTGCTCACACTCAAAAGAACCGTTTGACCCGTATGAGGCTGTATAGGCAAGTCACTCCAGCAACTAAGACTCCCAAATGCAGGGAAGCTGCCCCCTGCACTGGTGGAGGGAGTTTCCTCCCCTGGAAGCTCCATGCACCAGTGAAGTGAGTGGTCCAGCCTCTGTCCCCATCCCTGTGCCCATCCTATCACAAATTCCAGGCAGGTTCTCTCTTCACCGATGTTCCTATCGTTTCCACCCAAATCACCAACTCCTCCCTGTTAGTAAGCATTAGATCTGGTCTAGAATTTCCCTCCTTTGGTCCCTCCACCCATGGTGAAGGTGATGAAATTATCACCCAGGCAAGTCACAAGATTGTGGGTCTTCCTGCTTTTGACAGAGTTCTAGCAGATGTCTGGATAATTAAACTCCACCATCATCACCACATCATTCCTCTGTACCAGGAATGTGATCTGTGTCCCAAACTTCTCATCCGTTCATTTATGTCTAAATCACTCAGTGTTTCCTTCCATCGCACTTCACCCAAATGCCTCATAACAGCGCTATAAATGGTAAGTGCTTTTATTTACAGATGAGAAGGCTGAGACCTTCAGAGGCTGTTGACTGGCCCAGGGTCACACCACTAGGTCCTGGAGGTGGGATTTTAATGCAGGACTCCCAGGCCAACATCCTTCCCACTATACCACACTGTCTCTTTTGGATATCCACATAAAAAAAATCCTTTTCCCAGGACCCCCTCCCTCTGCCCTGGCCGCCCCTCTGCCCCTGAGTCCTGTCTTTCTCCTGACATGCCCCTTCTTAGCTTTGCTTTTCCTTCCATTTTTTAGGTGTCTTAAGGGAGGCCATCAGCTACCAGCGTTTAGGGTGCCCAGCCTCCCCGAGCTGATCTGGCTTGAAAGTAAGAAGCGTTGGTCTTGACTATCTTCTTGCCACCCCTCTCAATTCTTACAGTATTCAAAGTCTTTGCATGGTATAGAGGAGAAGTCAATGGGATAAGCCACTGCTCTTCTGTAAAATGGGAATCATGCTAGCCCCTGCCTCCCAGAATTATCGTGAGGCTCAAATGCATGTAAAGTGCTATTCCAACCTTAATGAGTTATAGAAACACTAGCTATTATTACTGTTAGTTTAATTATTAGTATCTGTACAGTGGGAATCATAATATTTGCTCAATCTACTTTGCTGAGGATCAAATTAGCTAACGTACAGGAAATGTTTGTATCTTTAAAGTGCAGTGGAAACATCATGTTATCACCTTCATCATTTTTATTGTTGTTGTTAGTGTTAGTATGAAAGGGAAACTTTTTATCTACCAAGGGCAATTTTTATGGATAAAGAAGCTGAGGCTCAGAGAGGCTGAACTAGACAATGCCACCAGCTGCAGTGGAAGGAACCTTGGCTTTGGAGTCACATGGGCCGGAGGGCCTGACGAATCTCGGCTCTGCTTTTACTTGACAGAACTTGGACACCTCACTTTCTCTCCGGGGACTTCAACCCTCACCTGGGACACAAAAATGCTGAGCAAGATGTTGTCGGGGGCCACCAGCTCTCACTCTTCCATCTCCATAATCCTACGAGCGCCATCTTTGCCCAGGTCCCACCATGACGTGCTGCTAGAAACACTGCTGAGACCCTCTCCCAGGTGCTCCTGAGGCTATGAATGAAGGACATCTCCCTCAGACTCTGGCTTCACCAAGGGTCTACATTCCACCGACTCGCCCCAGATCACAACTTGGTCATGTCCTCTTTCTTTTTTTTTTCTTTTTAAAAAAGTTTTAATTAATTTATTTTGAATTATCAACAATCACTTCCATAAGCTTTTGAGTTTAAAATTTTTCTCCCCCTCTCTCCCCACCTCCCTCCGCAAGACAGCGCACAATATGATATAGGCTACACATATACATTCCTATTAAACATATTTTCACATTAGTCATGTTGTAATGAAGAATTAGAACCAATTAGAACCAATAAGAGGAACCACCAGAAAGAGGAAACAAAACACAACAGAAGAAAAAAAATAGCAAATAATGTGCTTCGATCTGCATTCAGACTCTAGAGTTCTTTCTTTGGTTGTGGATAGCATTTTCCATCATGAGGCCTCTGGAGATGTCTTAGATCCTTGTATTGCTGGGAAGGTTTATCAATGTTAGTCATAGCACAACATGGCTGTTATTGTTACAACGTTCTCTTGCTTCTGCTCACTTCACTCAGCATCAGACCGTACGAGTCTTTCCAGGTTTTTCTGAAGTCAGCCTGCTCATCATTTCTTATAGCACAATAGTATTCCATTACATTCATATACCCACAACTTGTTCAGCCATTCCCCAACTGATGGGTGTTTCTCAATTTCTAAGTCTTGGCCACCACAGAAAGAGCTGCTGTAAATATTTTTGCATATGTGGGTCCTTTTCCCATTTGAATGATCTCTCTGGGATACAGCCCTGTAAGTGCTATTACTGGGTCAAACACCCTCTTTCTTCAGGAGGGTTTTCTCCCTTATGGCCTGTCTGTTGCCCTTTATTGTCAGTAAGCATCAGCCCCCTCTTTTCTCAGAGGTCAGGGAATTATAATTGACAGAGCAGGAAGGGACCCACCTCCCTGTTTCAGCTGCCTTTTCCCTCGGTCCCTGGGGCCCCCTTCTGAGACTGGGGAGTTCCTCCATTTGGAGGGAGGATGTGGATCATTCATCCTTCATTCTCCAGACCCCACCTCCATGCTTCAGCTGCCTTCTCCCTGTGCCAGGTACACAGTAGGTGCTACATAAATGCTTCTTGTTTGCCTTCTCTGCATCTTCACCCATCCTCCCTTTGTGATGCAGGCCTGAGAGGATGGGCCCCTTCTCCTTCCCTAGCGACATCCTCTCCAGTAGTATCCTTGATCCCATCCCTGACTCTGTCCTTCAGGGGTTGTGTACTGAATCTCCTGTCCACTAGCTCCTGTCCACTAGCTCCTGTTCTAGTATCTACAAACAAATTTGGATCACCCTCAGCCTTGAAAACAAAGACCTTCATTTGGTCTCCCATCCCCTACAACTGTTATCCTCTGTCTCAGGAGGAATAGTCCACACCCATTGCCTCCACTTCCTCACGGCCCACTCTGGACCTCCTGCCCTCTGCAAAGGTGTCAGTGATGGCCAAACCCAATGGTCTTGCTGAGTCCTCCTCCCCTTTGATCTCTTCACAGATCTTGACACTTTCGATCATTCTTCCTCTTTCCTCTCTTCTTCCTCAATCAGGGGACACTGCTCTCTGCTACTTCTACTCTTCCCTGTGTGACCTACTTCCACTCCTTCACCCCCATGTTAGGATGTCCTCCCAGGCTCTGTCCTGAACCCTCACCTCTCCTCTCTGAACATCATCTCCCTGGCAGACGGCTCTCAGAGCCAAATGTCTGGCCCTAATCTGGTTCCCAGGCTCTACCCCTCCAGCCTCAGTTTCCCACTGGAAATCTCCGTCTAGACATCCCACCAGCACCTCAAACTCATCATGTCAGTAGGTTAACTCGTTGTCTTTGTCCCCCTAAACCACCCCTCTCCCAAACCTCCCTGATGCTGTTGAGGGTACCACCCTCCTTCCAGTCACTCACTCTTAGCTCTTCATTCTCGCTCACCTCTTCTCTTCTTTAATAAAATGCTGTCTCATTGATTCCATGTCCACATCACTTGGATTTTGCCCCTTGTCTTCACTATTCAGCCATTCATGAAAGTGAGGGAGAAAGAAAGAAAGATAGAAAGAAAAAGAGAGAGGGGGAAGAAAGAAAGAAAGAAAGAAAGAAGGAAAGAAAAGAAGGGGAAGGAAGGAAGGAAGGAAGGAAGGAAGGAAGGAAGGAAGGAAGGAAGGAAGGAAGGAAGGAAGGAAGGAAGGAAGGAAGGAAGGAAGGAAGGAAGGAAGGAAGGAAAGAGCTCAAGAAGCAGATTAGGGCCAGACATTTGCTTCTGGGAGCCATCTGCTAGGGAGATGATGTTCAGAGAGGAGAGGCGAGGGTTCAGGACAGAGCCTGGGAGGACACCCACACATGAAGGCGAAGAGGCAGTGGTCACACAGGGAGGAGCAGAAGTAGCAGTGAGCAGTGTCCCCCAGATTGAGGGAGAAGAGAGGAAAGGGGAAGAGAGGGTCAAAAGTGTCAAGAGCTGTGAAAAGATTAAAGGGGAGGAGGACTCAACAAGGCTATTGGGTTTGGCCATCACCACACAGAACCCATAAATATAGAAGACCATAGATTCTGGAGTGAGGCTCTCCAGAAACTGCTGCTTGGGGGTGGCATTGCGCTGACTGAATAAGGGACCCAGAATGCTGCAGACCTTCCTTAATGAAATTCATAAGTACTTTAAGAAGCTCAATTTGACCATCCACAGGGGAAAAGCCAAGTGGATGAAGAATGTATTTTGTCCACCTGAGGATATGTAGTTGGTCCTCAAGTACATATGTCTTAGACAGAGACTGCAATGGACAACGAACTGGATCTAGAATATAATAGGAGGAGGGCCTTGGGCCAGATTTGCTTTGAAAAATCCTGCAATGCTTTCAATGATACCAAGTTTCTTCCAGAAAAAAAAAAGCTCACCTTTTTGACACCAAAATTCTTCTGGATGTGGCTGAAAGCCATAGAATGCCACATTCCTCAGGATTTAAGTTGTGGATGAGCCAAAGAAGCAATGGTGATGCCCATGGCAGGTATAACAAGGTACCAGTGAAAACCTATGTACCAGAAACAGAGTGAAAGATACCACCAACGTTATGTGTGAGCAGAACAGGAGACAGGTTGGTTGTGGACTAAGGATGAGGGATGCCTGACGGATCACAAGTCCTTGCTATCTGTGGTATGCTGGACATCTGGAGGAAAGGCATCCTGGGGGGATTAGTGTTTTGATCTGGGCATCAGCCTTTCCAGAGGGTGTGGAGAAGAGCCGCAAGTGATACAACAGCCTGGCCATGTGACCTGCTGCCCAGTCAGAGCCTCAACCCATATCATAGAGATTCCAGATCAAAGGATTCCTCAGGGTACTGATTAACCCCAAGCCTGTGTCCACTGAATTCAGAAAAGAAGGATTGCCTGGGTCCAAGAAAACCTCCAAACACATTCCTTTAATTTTTATTGTCAGCTGATGGCAACTGGGAGAAGGCTGTGTTAACCCTTTGGAGCCCAACAAAGTTCACTGTTCTCCGCTTGGTTTAGGAGCACCTCTGCAAAGCTGGTGGTTGGAAGCTAACGGGAAAGAAAAAAGAAAGGAAGGAAGGAAAGACAGAAAAAAAGGGAGGAAGGAGGGGAGAGAGAGAAAAAAAGGAAAGAAGAGAGAAAGAGAAAGAGAAAAAGAAAGAAAGAAAGAAAGAAAGAAAGAAAGAAAGAAAGAAAGAAAGAAAGAAAGAAAGAAAGAAAGAAAGAAAGAAAGAAAGAAAGAAAGAAAGAAAGAAAGAAAGATGCATCAAAAATCAGATGGGAATTTGGGGTGGGGGGGGGAACAGGAACAGCCTGAGGCAGGAGGAGGGAGAGGGGAGCAAAAACAGACGCTGTGGAAGGCCTGGATTCCTCAGAACAAGGACACAGTTTGGGGGAAGAGTGGACTGGGACAAGGTCAGCCTAGGGCTGCTCAGCGTCTGAACCACAGGCAGCTGCACCCTGGCTCAGGCCAGGCCTGGAGACTGTTTGTTGCTATGTTCACTTGGACTGAAAAGTCTCCGTGGAACTTTGAGATTGCCAGTAAATTAAAAGTTCAGATTCTTCTTATTGGAACTGATCAGGAGAGAGCATTGAGGCTGGACACGGGCCAGTGTGAGCTTTCAAATGACAGCTGGAGGTGGCGTGTGGCAGGCGCCACGTTATCAGCTCCGAGGCATTTCAAATTCTCCTCCTTTCTTTGTGAGGACAACAAAGGTTGAGAAGCTGGACAGTAACTAGCCACGCCCCCCTCTGAGCCTCAGTTTCCCCATCTGTTAGATGAGGGAGCCAGACAGTTCAGCTCAAAGGTCCCTTCCAGTTCGGCGAGTCCGCGCCATCCAAAACCGAGCGTGGTTTCTGAATGCTGGGAGTCTGGCAGGAATGTCGCTCAATCAGTCCACCAGCTCACACTTGGGCAATGCCTCCTCAATGCCAGGCCCGCTGCAGGGAGGCTCAGGAGCAGGATGGGCCCTTGGGAGCTGCCTCGTTCACCCCCTCCTGCAGACAAGGGACTAAGGCCCAGAGAGGGGAAGGAGCTTGCCCAAGGCCACACAGGTCCCGGGCAGCAGAGCCGAGGGCATGGAGATGAAAGGGAGACACTCCAGTCCTCTACCCACCAATCAGTCAACAAGAATGCCCCAAGCACCTACTGTGTGCTGGGCAGTGGGCTAGGTGCTGAGAAGACACCGCCAAAGGTGAGCCAGCCCCTTCCCTCAAGGAGCTTCCAGTCTACTTCTCGGGAGTTGGTATGTGAAAGGAAAATAAAATCTCTTTGTTCCTGGGTCAAACCTGAGCCTGGATTATGGGGCACCCCCCGTCAGCACCTTCGAAGCCTCAGCTCAAGTGCCAGCTCCTACCGAAGGCCTGTTGTGATGCCCTGGGCGGTCCCTGCACTTTCCCTGAGCACCTCGTCTAATGTTCATCTAGTAGTTATCTGCGGACCCCTTGTATCCCTCAGCAGGGAGAAGCTCCCTGCAGGCAGCCCCAGGCCGAGCCCAGAACCTGGCTGGCATGCAGTGGGCGTAAAGAATAATTGTTGGATTAACTGGAATTGAACTGAACAGGCCCAGCTTGGCCGAGACAGCCAGCCACCAAGCTCCCACACAGACAAACAGGAAAGAAGGTCAAGCTCCATGAGACGTTGGGCCGCCCCCACTCTCCCTTGGAGCACAAGGAGGGGGAAGCTGATGGCCCTTGACATAGGGCGGGATCAGAGAGACAGGCCACATGTTGGTGACCCAACAGCATCCAGGTCTCAGGCTGCACTGATGAGCGCAGCTGCAGGGCTCTCCTGGGCACACTGCACCTCATTCCAGTGCCTAGTGCAAGAGGCAGTGTGGTATAATGGAGAGAGCCCCCCTTTAGTGTTAGAAGACCTGGGCTCACTCCCTGTGTGACCTTAGTCAAGTCACCTTCCTGTCCTCAGTTTCCCCATTTGTAAAATAAGGGGAGGGTGTTCTCGGGGAATCCCTCCCAGCTTTGGGAACGCCTCAGTGGCCCTGTGAGCCGGGCCTCGTTCTCCGGCCATTCCGTCTAGGCAGGAGCCCCCTCTCCCCCACCTGGCCCAGGCCACGGCGGCTCCGATGAGCCACAAGTCAAGAGGAGAGCCTCCACGTGCTGGGTCTCAGAGACAGATCTCCATCTGCCATCTCTGCAGGCCGAAGAGCATCTTTGTGCGCCACGTGCATGTGACTCCCCATTATCCGGACGAAGGGAATGAGCGGAATGGAGCGCCTCCTATGAGCCCAGCACGTTACAAATATAGTCTTATTTTATCCTCACAACAACCGCTGAGGCAGCTGCTATTATGATTCCAATTTTGCAAATGAGGAAACTGAGGCAGACGGTGTTCCAGTAACTTGCCCAGGGTGACACAGCCTGTAAGTGCCTGGGGCAGGACTTGATGTCGGGTCCTCCTGACTCTCGGCTCAGCGCTCTGCGCACCATGGCGCCCCCTAGCTGTGCACTATCTGGCCTCTAGGCACTTTTCCGGCTGACTCCGACCTCTCTCTCCTCCTCCCCCCGCCTGGCCTCCCTGACTCGCTCCACCTTCTGCACGGGGCCTTTCCTCGGCGCCCTGCCGCTGGCGCTGTCCCGCGGCTCAGCATCTCCCATGCATCCCGTGTGTCCGCATACGTGGTTTGCACGGGTCTCCCGGAGTGGGGAGGCTGGCTTCGCCTTTCCTTGTAATCCCTGGGCCTGGGACATTGTGGGCGCTTAATAAATGCTTGGTTTGATGTAGAGTTCCTCCCTCCTCGATAATGCCCGATCAATCCGGTTCGATTCAGTTTAACAAAGGGGGATTAAACGCCCCGCAGGCGCCAGGCTTGTGTCCTTGGAGCCCAGACCAAGGGGCCAAAGCACAACAGGTCCTGCCCCAAGGCTCTGACAGTCTACGGGGCCATCCCCAGAAGTCCCCCAACGCCCTCAGATAATTGTTGTGCTTCTTGTGTAAGCAGGGCCAGCACCGCATGGCCTCTCTGTGCGTGTCTGCACACGCTGCCACTTGTGTGGAGAAGACGCCATGCCACCATCTTCTAGCTGACCCGTTGTCCGATGCCACAGACCCAGTGGGCATCCTCGGCTCCCCTTGTCTACACTGGCCTCTTTCTCCTTGGGCGCCCATTTCCACCACTCACTGGAGCGATGAGCCTGGGCTGGTGCTCATGTAGCCAGCACCCCGAGAGTTCCCTGGGTTTCCCACAATTAAACTTTACAAAGCTACCCCAACATCATCCCTTTCTTCAGAAAGGTTCAAATCCCACCTGGGAGATGACTAATGAGACATGGAGAGACAGACAGCCCTGGGAGAGCCCAATGACAAGGCCAGCACCAGGGGCAGTGGAGGTCCAGAGAGATGGTGCCGCTCCCCAAGGTCACACCATCGGCCAAGGTCAGGTCCGGGAGGGGGCCCAGGCCCTCCTGACAACCACAGGCAGGCGGCACGGGTCAAGCGGAGGAGGCTCGATACACGCATGTCTCACATCCCTGTTTGTCCTCCAAATGTTGACCCTCGTTTGGTCCATTAGAATGACATCCAGCATGGCACCGTGGAGAGAAAGAGCTGGGGGACCCTGAATAACTCAACCTTTCTCAGAGCCTTAGTCTCCTCTTCTGTCAGGTGAGAGGTCAGTATAAAACTGTCCCCGAGGTCTCTTCCACACTGAAGTCTGTGATCCTCTGATCAATGAACCTCTGACCCCAGAGGTTTACTTGTTGCTTAAGACTCAGAATTTGAACCCGGGACCTCTGGTGCCTAATCCAACCCTCCTTCCACTGAGCCACACAACCCAACTAGGGTAGGGCTAATGTTGCACATCAGTGGCCATTCCTAATGGCTCTCCCGCCAACCCTGCTTCATGGGGGCGGTGGAAACGGGCAGTGAGAACCACAGAACCTCTGAGAATGCTGAGTCTAGTCTCCTGCACTGGGCAGAGGTCCTCCGTGGCATCTTCAGCAGACAGGTGGTCTTTATGGGTTTTTTTTTAATTAACAAGAATTTATTTTATTATTTCTCTCCCTCCAACATCCTCCACCCCACACTGGACAAAACCCTTGTGACAAATAATCACAGTCAAGCAAAACTAACTTCCACAGTGGTCCTCTCCAAAACGTATGTCTCATTCTGCCCCCCAAGTCCCTGGCTTCTCTGGCAGGATGTGGGTGGTGTGCAGAATGGTGTGCACTCTGCAGGCAACCTGCTTCAGCAACCGTGACCCCCGCCTGTCCCCTGTGAGGCACCACCTCCAGCTTCCCGGCTGCTGAGGCAGCCTGCAAGCTGGAACAGGCCTGCCCTCAGCGAGGACGCCACCTTGCTGCTGAGGGCCTCAGGCCAGAAACTCTGTCTCGCTGTTCTTTCTGAGGCTGGTCTTCAAAAGCATTGCTTCATCTGCCTCTGCCGGCATCTCTTGTCAGTTAGTTTGCAGAAGACTCTCCTGTCAAGTTGGCTTTTGATCTGAGGACCTCTCCAGATGTTCTCCAGATGTGTGTGAAAAGCCTTGGAGATGTGATGAATCACAGCATTTGGAAGCCAGCAGAACCCGTTGCTCAGTCTGGATCAGGGAGGCGTGGGAGGGAGGCCACTGGAGAAAGGAAATGTGTACGTTACTGGAAAGGGCAGCCAGTCCTGACTGTCAGCTGTGGGAGCAGCAGTTGTCCAACGCCTATGGGGAGCGGATGCCCACCAACCCGCATGTGGCACCCACGGCTCTTCTGAGGATGACAAGCGGCTGGAAAGATCGTTCATGAGAGAAAACACGGGGGAGGGCCCATCAGCCCTCCTTCCAGGCCACCCTGGCCATTCTCTCCCTGGAAGCCATCCCAGAGCCCCCTCCTCTAACACACCTTTCCTGCTCTTCCCTCTTCTGCTCTGGCCGCCTCTGAACTCATGGAAGCCAGGCTCAATCCCACTGTCACTGGATGATAGATGGCTCTGGTCCAGTGGGCTCATTTCATAGATAGGGACACTGAGGCCTGGCTTTGTAAGCATTCTGTACCTATGATGGGCATGCCCATGGGCATTTCACTTCTCTGTGCAAGTGGTCAGCGCCCCAAGGGCAAGCAGGCTGCCTCTTTCATTTCCCTTCCATGCTAATTGCATATGGCGTCACTCAAGGGATAGCGCCAACTAGTGGCACATAGGAGAACACTTCTCCAAGGAGAATCCAAGGAGCTTGGGCGTGGCCTCCTAGAGAGACCAGATTCTCCTGCTGCGCCCAGCTTCCCACCCTGAGCTCCCCTCCCCCAACGGGAAGGATAAATCTGGGTCAGAGTTGGAAGGGGGCCCAGCAGCCGCTGAGTCCAACGTTTGACTGAACAAGAGCGGCCTCCAGCGTCCCCAGCACGTGGTCAGCCAACCTTTACTTGGATACCCCCAGAGAGGGGGAAGTCACCACCTCCGGAGGCAGCCCGAGCCATTTTAGCTCTGCCGTCAGGGAGGTTTTCCTGACAAGTCTAAACCATCCCTTGTTCCTGGCACTGCCCCTTGTGGCCAATCAGAACAGGCCTAGGACCTCCTCCAGGGACAGCCCTGGCAATCTGAGCTCCCCAGGCCGGCCTTCCTGAGTCCTCTGCAGTTCCTTCCATTGTGCTTTTTACAGGCAAACAAAAGGCTCCTGCCTTGAAGGCTGCCCTCCTCCCCACCGCTCCCTCTCTCCTCAAGTTTTCAGCTTCCCTTGGTGAGTGGTCTTCCCCACTAGATGGTGCGCTCCTAAGGACAGGGCTGTCTTTTCCTTCCTGAGTCCCCCAGTGCTTGGCGCAGTGGCTGGAATACAGTAATGAGCGCTGATTGGCCAATAACTCTGCTGCCCATGCCTCTCGCCATCCTGGCTGCTCTCTTCTGGCTGCTTTCCTGCTCAGTGATGCCCTTTCTCGCAGGGTGCTCAAAGCAAAACCCAAAACTCCAGGGATGACGAGGCCAGGGCAGGGACCAGGGAAGCCCTGGCTGCCCTCTCAGTGGTTCTCTGCTCTTCTTGGCTTGGCCCAAGGTTGCATTACCGCCGTGGGCCTCCATTCACACAGCCCACTGACTCCCCAAGCACCGCTACCTAGCCACACCCCCAACGTGGGGTATCTGCAGCTATTTTTTAATTCAGTTGTAAACCTCAATAATTAGTGCCTGTTGATTGATTAATTGGTTGCCTTTACATTGATCTCTGTTGAACTTCTCTCATTAGACGCAAGCCCTCAGTCTGGGTCCTGGTCCTGGTCCGGGTCCTGGTCCGGAATGCAGCAGAATAGCTTCGAGCCCCCGCTTTGCCTTCTTTCATCATCCCCTTCAGCACTCTTCTGTCCCAGGACAAGGGCCTCCAACCTACTCCAGGCCCTCTTCACCTCTCCCCTGAGCGCTCCAAGAGCCTCCTGCTTGGTCTGTCTGCCTCATCTCTCCGTCCCAATCTATCCTCTATTGGGCAGCCAAAATGAATTTCCCTAGCTCCAGATCGGGCCAGGTCACCCAACACTCAATACACTCCATCCCTGCCTGTCCTCTCTAAGATCCAGCACAGGCCCTTCTGCTTCACATTCAGAGGCCCTTCATGTGGGCCCTGAGCCTTCCAGCTTTCTTATGACTTACTCCTGTTCCTGAGCTCTGTGAGCCAGCCACGGCCCCTCCATTCTTGCCCCACATGACGCTTCGTCTCCACTCTCTGCCTTTGTACTCCTTGTCCCGAGGCCTGGAAGGCACTTATTCTTCTTCACCTGTGCCTCTGGGAATCCTTTGATTCCTTCTTCGCAGTGTGTCTTGACCCCCCACTCCCAGCTACCAGGACCTCCCTCCATTGCCTTGTACTTATCTTACAACATATCTTATCTTACAGATACTTATCTGTGTACACACATGTTGTCTCCTTCCAAGAGAACATAAGCTCCTGGAGGCCACAGATTGTCTTTCCATTTCCAGAGCCGCGCATGGTGCTTGTCACACAGTAGGTCCTTAACAAACATTTATGGACCTTCAGATTTGACAGTCATGCCACGTATACCTTCATCTAAGTCCACAAAGAAAGTGTTGCCTTGCCCAAAGCCGAGGACAGATCCCTGGGGCCCTCTGCTGCAGACCTCCTTCCCAAAAAATAATCGAAATAGTAATGATTACTCAGAGCACATAGCCTCTGTCCAGAAGGAAAACTTCCCCCACTCCCACTGTCCTTGTTGCTGATTCTCGGACTTCTCCATGCAGTGGTGACAAAAAGTTACATTGCCACAGAGCCCTGTTGCAGATAATGTGGTACAGTGAGATCAGCAGAGATGAGGATTTAGGCTTTATTTCCATTTATGATGCAGAGCCCTAGACTAGAGGCTCATCTAACCTCTATGTGCCTCAGTTTCCTTCTTTAGAAATTGGGGACATGATTCGTGGTGCTGTGGTGAGCTCAGACATGCCCAGTATGAATTTAGCTAGATGGTGCAGTGCATGGAGCGCCTGGCCTGGAGTCAGGAAGACCTGAGTTCAAATCTGGCTTCAGACACTAGCCAAGCAACCCTGGGCAAGTCACTTCACTGTTTGCCTCGGTTCTCGTCTGTAAAATGAGCTGGAGAAGGACATGGCAAGCCACTCCAGTCTCTTTTCCAAGAAAACCCCGATTGGGGTCACGAAGAGTTGGACACAACCGAAAAATGACTTAGCAACAACAAAGATTTGTTACATAACATTTTCCTAGAAGAGGAGAAGGCAGCAGCTGAGTGCAAAGATCAACGGACAACCTTTAAGGTCAGCTGCAAAGCTGGACTCGCTGAGAAGCAGTTCTTGGGAAGACATGTGGATTTCCAGCCTATGAGGAGAGGCTGCTGGCATGTCACCCGGCCTCCTTCCCCTCCTGCCAAGGCTCCCCATCACTCCATGTTGCCCACACAAATGAGTTCTACGTTACCGACAGCCACTGCTTAAGAGAACTGGGAGCACATAAAAGAGTATCTTTGCGAGGGGGGGGGCAGGGAGAGTGATGGGGAAGGGTCTGCCTGTGCAGGGGCACTCAGGAGCAAGGAGGCCCCTCCAAACGGCACTGACTAGCCCACACGTATTTGAAAATCAGAACTCTATATAGGGTAGCTCCCTTTTAACTTGGAGAATTTCATTGATCAAAAGGGGCAGAAACAAGAAGAGTTGTGAGAGGAATGCCAAGAAGGCAGCACACAAAGACATTTACTGAGGGTGAAAACGAATAAAATGTGCTGTTTCGTGGCATCAGATTAATGACATGAGGGCTTAGGGGCTGATAGCAGGGAAACCTAATACCCGGAACTCTTTGATGACTAAGGGACAAGTGTATATTGCCTAACTGTGACTTGGCTGGTATAGAAATGATAGTTAAACCCTCAGGAACTGATGGAGTTACAGAGAGTGTGAGAAAAAGAAAAGAAGAGGGGCTGGGACAGAGCCTCGGGGCTCCCTAACCCACAGTTAGGGAGCATGACATAGATGAAGAACCAGAGAAGGGGACAAAGAAGGAGAAGTCAGACGGCTAAGAGAATGGGGAGAGAGCATTGTCGTGAAAACCTAGAGTGGAGAAAGTGTCCAGGAGAAGGTGATCAGCAGGGTCAAATGCAGCATGGACGCTGAGAAGGATGAAGATTGAGAAAAGGCAATTAGGCCGCTAATAACTGTTGAACAATGCTGTCAGAAGTCGATTGCAAAAGGCTGAGGAGTAAGTGATAGAGAAAGGAGTAAGAAAGTGAAGGCCATGAGTACAGAGAACTATGAATTTAGCTGAGGAAGTAAGGAGAGAGTCCAGACAAAGGTTTTTGACTTTCTTGATAGGATGGGAGATATTGGGGAATGCTTGAAAATGGTGGAAAAGGAACCAGTTAATAGGGAGATGTTTAAGATATGAGAGAGACAGGAAGGAGTAGGAAGGAGAAATGGAGAGAGGGCAGAAAGATGGGAGGAAGGGAGGGGTGATGATAGGGGTGCAGTCTGCTGGCCAGATGGAAAAGGATTGAGTGTGCATGAAGAAATCTTGACCTTGGCAAAAAAAGAAAGGTCACTTCCTTGTCAGAGACTGGGGAGAGGGAGGAAGGAATGGGAGATGGTATCAGGGGGTTAGCATGACTGATTCATGGGAGAAGGGGGATTTAACATCCAGTAGTCTCCATTTTCTCAGGGATGAAAAAGACAAAGTCATCAGCTGAGGGGGAAGGGAGAAGGTGCAGTAGATGAGAAGGAAGAGAAGGCTTGGGATAGTTTCTGTGGGGATTGAAATGGGGAACAAGGGAATGAGAACAAAACTGCCTTATTGAAGTGAGAGCTCATTTGAGGTTGGAGAATGTGAATCTGTCTGAATGTGGCACAGGTGGGAGACACCAGCCATAGTAATGGGGGAAGGAGCTAAGAGCCTAATTTAGGCTTTAGGTCTGGGAAGAGTTTCTTGCAATTAGAGCTACCTAAAACTCAAATGGTTGGCCTTGAAAGGCAGTGGATTTCCCATCACTAGAAGCCCTCAAGTTGACTCTGGATAACCATTGTCAGGTAACTAAGTCAGGTATAAGGGGAATTCTCATTCATGTATGGGTGGGATTCAACTGATGAACATGCCCCCTTACGCTCTGACATCTGGGTGTCCGTTGCCCCTGTTTTTGCCCCCTGGAACCAGGCAGAACAGACTGATCCTTCCACACGGCAGCCCTTCCAATGTCTGAAGACAGCTCCATGACATGTCTGCTCTCCACCCCAACTCACCCCTCAGTGTCTCTCCTCTAAGCTAAGCGCACCCAGTTTCTGCAGCCAATTATTAGAGCATGGTCTCTAGACCTCTCAGCATCCTGGCTGTCCTCTGGCTATTCACCCATTCTTTAATGGCCATCCTAGAATGTGATGCCCAGAACTGAAGACGAGACTACAGGTACAACCTTACAAGGACAGAGAATAGGGACCTCGTTCCTGGGGCTGCTGCAGCTGCTACTGTGACCCAAGATTTTTATTGGCTCTTTTTGGCTGCCCTGTCCTACCGTTGACTCAGAGTGAGCTAGCCGTCTACCAAAATCTCCAGATTTTTTTCCCAAAGGCATTATTGTGTAACTAAGCCCTAATCTTGACATTTGACAATAATTTAGCAGGATGTGGGGAAGCAGCTGGGAGGGAGCAGTAGGGAGATCTACTGCTCTGGCCCCACTTCTGAGACAGCTAACTAGGATATGAAAAGGACAGGAAGCTTAGAGAAGATAACGGAGCCACCCTCCAACCCTCCGTGATAGCCAAGGGGGAGACTATCGGACACAGTGAAATGTGGACTCTGCACTTTAGGCCAGGAGGTCGTTAGAAGCTCAGAAAGAGTGGCATGTGACCTTAAGAAGAATGCTGAGACAGCTCAGCTCTGGGGACTGGGGAGGAGGAAAGGCAAGCCCTCCTTTGCATCAGAGTAAGAAGACTAAAGGTAAGCTAGGCCCCTGCTTGGAGCAAAAGATGTGATGTTCCTGATAACTTCTGACCCCCTCAACAAGGAGCAGAAACAGCTGGTGTTTAGATAGCCCGAGGGGATGGAGCTCGTGGGCATCAGGAGCAAGTGTCTCCTAACCCCAGGCCCAACAGCCTTTCTGCTCCACTGAGAGCTTGTCCGTCTTCTCCATCAACGAGATGTTGCACCTTGAGAAACGGACAGAGGAAAAACTGGATGCAGATAGTTGTTGGCCCAAGAGATGAGTAGACAGTGAAAGATGCCAAGATGTGCCAAGGCTCTGAGACCGGGTGAACTTCATCCCAGGTCTGAAAAAAGCTGAAAGACCTCATGGTTCTGGTTGCTGGGTCACTGCTGGTCAGCTCCGAGAAATCACAGGCAATGAGAGGCAAGGCAGGCCTGTGGTCAGATGTTCATATGATCGAGGGACCATCTGACTGTCCATGCCCAGCAAAGCTCTTGGCCAATTACCAACAGAAGAGAGTCCTGCGATGACTGGGGGCCTGCCATTGCCCTTTTTGGAGGTGCCGGATTGGTCGGTCACAGTCAGGAAAGCACCAGAAAGCTGGGGTGGGAGACCAAGGACGTGGGTTTGAGGCCCCGTTCTCTGTGTGTATCCTGCGCGACCTTGGGCCAATGCCTTCAGCTCCCTAGGCCTCATGCTCATCATTTATAAAATTAGGTGAATGGAGGAGATGGTCTCCAAGACCCCATCCATCATCTCTAAACCTGTAGATTGCCTACAGTTTTCTGCCTTAGCAACTGGCTGGGGTGGATTTGTACCTGCTTGAACACCCAACACCAGAGCCTGTTAACTCATGAGCCAATAATGTCAGTCTTCAGGGGAATGCCCTAGGGTCATGTGGGAGAAGCTGTCCAGTTTGGCATTGTTCTCAGTGGTCTAGAGGAAGATGGAGGAATCATCAAACTGGCACATGATGCCAAGCTGAGAAGGGCAGCAAATACCCTGAATGCCCGACTCAGCATTTATGCAGCATGAGGAAGACTGGCCCAAGGTCATGCAGCTACCAGGACAAGGACCACACATAGAAGCCACACCTGTGGGTTTGCACCAACAAGAATGGGCCCCTTTGCTCCCTGAAGGGGTTTCCTCAAGTTTTTGTGCAGCAGGAGTTAATTGTGGTGGCAATAATAATAATTCATGTATTTATAGAATTTTAAAGTTTGCAAAATGCTTTATAGATAGTAAGTCCCATTTAGTCATCACCAATGAGCTGGGAAGGTGCTACATTGTCCCTTTTTATAGATGAAGACCTTTCCAAGAAGTACACCGTACTCTCATTGTACCCCCAAAGCCTGGCTAACCTGAAAGAACGCGTGGATGCCAAAATCTCAACATGCTTAGATATACACAAGAGTACACAGAAACTAACAACTAGAGCATAACTGGGGAACAATCAAAGTCCTTCTCAGAGAACAGTTGCTTGGTTATTTTTCACGCTGGAAGTATTTTCTTCTCTTTCCAGCGTGATGTTTAACGTCTGACATCAAGGATGTCTATTTGGCCTCTCCAAGCCAGATGTGCCCTGAGGAAGGCTGTCTCTCTCTCATTACAGCAGATAGTTTTCAAAATTTACCCAGCTTCCAATTGCTTCCATTCATGGATGTGCATTGGATGACACAGTCTTAGTCTGGCCTGCCAGACTCAAGAAATGAGAGATCTGACTCATATCAACGAGCTTCACATCCTTGTTCTAAGTGATGAATTTTCTATTAATGGTGGTGTCTGATTTAGTCACCGGCAAGTCTCTTAGCACATTGAACCAGGAAGAGAAGCTAGAGTGTGTGCTCAGGGCATCCATACTGATATGCCAGCCACAGGGCATCTGTTCCATAGGTAGGCACTGAACACCTCCTCTGTGGGAGACACTGTGTTGGGCATGCCTAGGTTTACAAAGATGAGTAACACCAGCGATCCCGGGTTCTTGAAGGCCAGGGCTGGCTGCTCTGAGGATGGATCAACCTCGCCAGTTTGGAGAGATTCATCACCTGGAATGGTCCAGTTGGGGATTGGGGTAGTGGGACGGGGGAGAGGGGGAGAAGTGACTTGAAAGACCACAGACCTTGGGAGGGAGGAGTTGTGACCTGTGCCTGGAAGGGAAGTGCCCACCCTGATGAAATCATGAAGGTTTGAGAGGCTCCTAACCCTGGAGTGGGGGTGTCATTGAGGCAGCTGCAGATGGAAGACTGCAGCCCAACAGAGGGGTAGCAAGTAGAGACAGCCAGTGAGCATCCAGGTGAGCACATCCTGGAAGCCATTGGAGACCTGAGCCAGGGGCTCGGGCGATGGGTCAGAGTAGCTGCAGGAAGGCTTCTTCTACATACAGACGGCAGCTTAACCTGTGACTGGACTGAGATGGCCCAGGGAGTGGGCAAAGAGAGAGAAGATGAAAAGAGCAAGGGCAGAACTTGAAGGATGCTTATGTGGAAGTCGGGGAAACAAGAGGGTGAGGGAAAGCATAAGGAGGAAGGATGCAGAACAAATAAAAGATAGAGGAAGGACCAGACACACGGAAGGAAAATCTGGGGGGCGATGAGAGGTACAAGAAGAGTCAATCTATCAACAAGACTGGAGGCACTTTTTAAGCACCTACTGAACAGAACAGAAAGCTGTAGCAAGCATGGTAGAGGAAAACTCTGACTGGAGTCAAAGGTCCTGGATTCGAGTGTCACCTCTGACACTGTCTGTGTGACCACAGGCAAGTCAAGTTGCTTCACCAGGTCAGTTTGTTGAGGCAGATGGCCTCTGAGGCACCTTCTGACTCCACTGTTCTGCTCCTGTGCTGAGAAGCAATGACGCAGGAGGCCAGGGAGAAGAGGGGGAGGCTTCAGAGTATCTAACTTGTTTCAGAACTAAATCCCCACCCCACCCCACCCCACCCCCAGAAGGAGCCTTCAAGGCTTCTGGTGGGAAGACGCTTGTCTGTCACAGGGGAGAAGCTCCGATTCTTGCCTTGTTTTCCATGCTTTGGGTCCCTTCAATCCCCCCAGTGTGCCCGGGTTGAAATCTCCAGAATGTTTTTGAGTGGCCACACTCTCCTCACTCAGCCCACGGAAGGGATGAATCATGATCTGTCCCAGAGGCCCGAGCCCATCTTTGGATGTGTCTGTTGAGCTGAGGAATGAGGCTAGCTGAGCCTGGGTGAAGTTACACTCAAAGAAAACACAATAATTCAAAGCCAGAGAGAGCTCAGGGCTTCCAGGGGGAGATTCTTGGGAATGAAGCTATGGCTCGAACTTGGGAGTGGGAGGCGGTGACCCCATCTGGCTGCTGCCAGCCTCACCCACTCAGCTTGGAAAACAGACCAGAGCAACTTCTTCAGCAACACCCTGAGCTCACTTTTCATGGGTCACAAAGTGAGAGTTGGAAGGCCCCTAAGAGGCCATCAGGCCAACCTCCACTTTACAGATGAAGAGACCCGAGGTCACAAAGGTATTACGTGTCTGGGGCAGACTTTGAACTCAGGTCCCCTGGCCCAGAGCCAACCCTCTGGTCCCTGGAGGAACAGCCAGGCCTCAGGTAAAGGTTAGTGTCCACAGCCCCCACCATCCCTTCCAACTAAAAGATTGCCTCCTTCCAAGACCAACAAGTGAAGACCTTGGCCTTGGCTCCTCTTGTCTCGTAGAAGCAGATGAAAAAGCATTCAAGTAAACAGGGCGTGGCTTACCAGCTGAGGAGAGGGCCCAGGTCCAAGGGATGGAATGGAAAAGACCCAGGGAGGGAGGAGGGGGCAGCTGCGCCCCTGAGCAGTAGCTCTGCCTAACCCCCCTTCTCCAGGCCTCCGTGGTGTGGCTGTGCCTACAAGAAGGGATCCTGAAACCTTCATCCAAGTGGGGGGCCCACTTCCCAGCTGTCCCTACCAGTCACCATTTCCTTCCTGCCCACTGTCCAAGTCCTCCATTGACCAGACAAGAGCTGCTGTCCTGTGACTGCCCTTGGAGCCTGAGTCTGTAGATACAATTCCGAATCTGGGGGGCAATATGGCACTCGCCATTGATTTCTGAGGGACTCCTTCCTGGTAAGATTCAGAATGTCCCGTCTTCAACAGGCATAGCCCCCTTCCAGAATTCCTGTAAGTAAGCTTTCAGCTGCAGAGCAGTTGGAGCCAAATCATTGGCTCACAGGATCACAGGTTGAGAGCTGGAAGGGCATTCAGAGGCCATAGAGTCCAACTGCCTGCTTCCACAGACGAGGAGACAAGCCCGGGGAGAGACTTCACAGCATCACAGAGCTAGAGCCGGCAGGGACCTCAGAGGCACAGAGAGCCCACTCACCTTACAGATGAGGACTCCAAGGCCAGAGAAGCCAAGGGGCTAGCCTGAGGTCACATGGCCAGTAAGTCACCAAGCCATGATTCCATTTCCCTAGAGATGGCAGGGCTGGCCTGCAACCAAACTGGGGTGGGATGTCAGAGCTGATACCGGTGCCAGCAGTGAAGAGCAGGATTCAGTCCGGCTCTGCCACCTGCCAGCTATGTGGCTGGACAAGGGATGGGGCTACGGTTAGAGTGAGGACTGGGTTTCAGGAAGGTGCATCACTTTTCTGGGATTCAGCTAGTCCATCTGTAAAACGGAAATAACCAAACCAGCCCCACCTGCTTTGCAGGGTTGTCATGGGGGTTGAAAGAGATTCTAGAAGTCAGTGTGTTAAGAGTCTTGATTTCACAGAGGAGGAGCACTCCTGAAGGGGGCTGCCTGCCCAGCCCTCAGGCACTCCAGCAGCCCAGCTACTGGCAGGTAAGTAACGAGCCCCACCACGAAAGAGGAACCGAGAGACTTGTCAGGGGATGCAGGGCGCCAGAGTCCACCGGCAGCAGCTGAGTGAGCAGCCCTGAGGACCGCCATGTTGTTTCCTCTACTTCCATAGAAGGTAAGCCCTTGAGGGCTGTGATTCTTTCATTTCTGTCCTTGTGCCCCAGCTCCTCCCACAGTGTCCAACTGGCCCATCAAAGAAGTTGGACAAATATTCGGTCAAATTAAAATGTCAAAAAAGTGGGTCTTCCTTTGGTGGAAACTGACTTCCTTTGTAATTCACAGACAATACAGTGACCCTTTTGGAAATGCTTGCCTTAAATCAACACCTCTGGTCATTGCTCAGGGTCCACATATTATTCCACTATTTTTTCCTCAAGGCTTGTGTCCTGCAGCAAAAACAGCACCAGTATGGGCTCCAGATATGAGTCTGGGTCAGACCACAATCACAGAGTGTTGGAGCCCAGAAGGCACCAGAGAGGTCATCTACCCCATGGCCTCTGGAGAGGAAGTGACTTGCCAAGGTCACTCCAATAACAGGACTGGAACCAATGAATGAAATTATATATGATGACAGTGTTCCCCAAAGTGCTCCATGATACCAACAAGGAAAGCCACGAGCCGTCCTCAGTCTTTGTTGAGGATTTCTGGGACACCAGACATGGAAGGTTCCTGTCTTCTGAGGGTGTAGGCACCCCTGGACCACATCTGAGCTTCAGGAGCTGGATTCAAATCTGTCCTTTGCCCCTTGGGAGCCATATGACCTTGGTCAAGTCCTGGCTTCAGCCCAGGCTCCTCCTCCTCCTCCTCCTCCTCCTCCTCCTCTGTGAAATGAAGATTACACTGATGACCCCTGAGACCACACCCTGCCCCAAATCTGGGCTCCTAAGCTCTTCAAGGAAAAAATTACCAGGAATCTTTCCACTTGTCCCCATCGGGCACCCTAGACCACCCAGCTAGTGCTAGCAGGGACAAACCCTTCAAACAAATTAAAGGGGCTGGGGGCGCAGGGAGGTGGGGGCTGTGTATTCACATTCAAGGAACTAGACAATCACTCCAGATAAACTGGAATGCCCCCCTCCTTGCCTCCCCCTGTCCAGTTCCCACCCAGCTCCAGGACATCTGGCACACAGGCCTTTCCAAGTCTCCCCCAGTAACTAGCACTCTCTCCCTGCAGTAACTGTGTATGGACTTTCTGGTCACTGCCATAACACCCCCGGCATCAGTCCAGTAGACTGTAAGCTCCCTGAGGACAAGGATGCGTTCATGTACGTCTATATATCCCTGAGGCCCGGCATACAGTAGGTGCTTAATAAGTACTCATTGAATTAATTGTTGAATGAGCAATTCATCTTAAGTATCGCATGATCTCAGGATAGGTAGTGTCTGTGTTCCTCTCCTCCCCCAGCAGGCCTGGCTTCCAAATGAACAAAACACAAGAACACATTGACCCTTTGGCTGATCCGTCTTGGTGCATAGCTCCAGCAAGATTTCCCTTAATATCCGCTAGGATCAGATATGGTTTCAGGGAGCCCCAGGAGAAAAAAGGGTCATGGCCACGTGGATCTTTTTTTTGCCACAGATGAAGCTTTTCATCCTGTGAGTTACTGGAGAAAATAAGCAGAGAACGCCTTTCATCTACCAGGTCCTGGTAAAGATGTTGGGGGAAGCTCCCTGCACGAGGCAGATGAAAGGACATCTGGAAAGAGTGATTTCCCCTGAAGTTAAGTGGGGGTGGGAAGAGAGAGAAATGGGGTCACTGTAGGCAGGTAGGCCCGCAAGCTCTAGGAGCCGAGGCTTCACGGGTCACCATGGGCAGTGTTTCCCACCGACGCTGTTGAGGCAGCCAGGGTTCATGAGCTGGGTTTGCTGAGCCCAGAAAGAAAAGGGCTCTCCCCGGGGGAAACGGAGCCGGGATCTTCAGACTCAACTGGATCCTTCCCAAGACATCTTGCTTTTATTGTTTACTTACCACAGAGAGATGAAATGTCTTGTCTCAAGAGCGTCCTGTTCTGAAATAAGCAGCTGGAGGCCCACATTGCACAGCAGAGCAGAGCTGTGTGTGTGTGTGTGTGTGTGTGTGTGTGTGTGCGTGTGCATGTGTTCAAGCCAGGACATCACCTCCCCACTCACAAAAAACAACACTAGCTTTTGGTCAGTGTTCTGTGCATTCCAAAGATCCTCCCTCCTTTCTCTAAAAACCATGGCCCTGGGGCCCCACCCAAATGCCTCTCAGTGGACCCCTGTCCATTTACCAACCTTTCCCATGACCCACAATCTCATTGTGGGTAGGCCATGGACCAGCCTCCCACGGCGTGGTTTCCCAAAGCCCCATCTAGTGGCTATAGCACCCTGTTCTTGGAACAAGGTCTCTGTCCCTTGAGACATGTTTTCAAGTCTCTGACCAGAACCTCTAAAGCAGTCACCCTCACTTCTGGTGAGGAAGAAATTTCCTGTGGGGCTGAGGAGGAAAGCAGAATGACAGCCACCTCCCCATCCCTGGTCCACCAGTCTCAAGAGCTGAGCTAATAGCTCAGCAAAGGTAATGCAAGGGGTGAGGACAGGGCAAGCCTCAGACCCGCCAGGTACCAGAAAGGAAGTGTTGGCGTCTCAGAGCAGCTGCTGGGACCGAGCCTCATCAGTCCAGTGGCTCCTTTGTGGGGTGTTCTGACTGACTTTGGAGAGGGTCACTCAGCCGCTGAAGACACCCCAGCCATCTCCTGCCCTCCCTCTTAGGAGCAGTCAGCCCACGGACTCTGGGGCAGACACCTGCTCTCCTGGATTTCTGCTGATGTCACACCCTCTTTTCCCCCAGGAGAGTTCAATGGGTCTCAGCTCTAGAGATCTTCAAGTCCAAACACTTGTTTTACTGAGAAGCAAACTGAAGCACGGACAAGCTGAGGACTCACATGGGGTGGCACAGCTGGTAGACTCAGTTCTTCCCGTCCCAGGTCCAGGACCTAGCCACTGCACCTCCGAGCTGGGATCCTTTCACAGAATCACAGAAATTGAGGGTTGGAAGGTTCCTCAGTGGCCATGTAGCCGATCAATCCATCAATCTATTGACAAGCATTTCTGAAGCACTCACTGGCTGCCAGGTACTGTGCTGAGCATTGGGAATACAAAGTAAGGGAAAAACTCAGACGCAGTCCTGCCCTCAGGAAGCTTGCCTTCTAATGGAGGAACAAACACCTGTGTTCATACAAAATAGATGCCAAGTAGAAGGAAGGCTCACCAAGCAGAGACACCTGACAGGCAAGGGCCATGCGCACTTTCAAGCTAAGGAGCAGTGACCAGTCACAGAGCCACAAAACATGGCGGGAGATCCATCTAAGCAAGCTCGTCCCGGGAGCCTTTGGAGAATCCACTGGAAAGAGCAGAGAGGAACAGTAGGACCCCTCCAGCCTCAGAGCAGGCACAGATGGGGCATCCAGGAGAGGAAGCCCTGGCCAGCAGAGCGCATCCGGCTCGCCCCTCCCCCAAATAAAAGAATCCCAATGTGCCCCGCCCAACAAGGGGCCACCAATTACCTTGTGTCTCGTTAACTGCCCCCGGTCCCCAGCATCCATAGGGGGGTCCATCCCCTGTCTTGGGGGAAGAGGTGGGAGGGGCTGCTTTATCTGTTGCCCCTAATCTGTTCAGGCAGAGGCCAGAGAGAAGCATTAGACCCATGTTAATTTTTAACCGCTCTCTGAGCTGTTGGCTCGTAGGGGAAAAGGACACCCACTCAAGCTTGCTGAGGGTGGAGGGCAGGGGTGGCAAGCAGGCTCATTGCCAAGAACCAGGGAAAGGAAGACTTGGTACCCACATTGGCTTGGCTCATACAGCACTTAGGACCCCATGAAGCAGGAGGCCCAAAGAGGCTGTCTCGAGGGTTCAGCAGGAGGTGACCCCTCAAAGTGTCCAGAAAGGATATTGTTGTATAGAACCACTCTGGGGGGAGGGGAGGGAGAATGAGGTCCACCAGCTGCTCCGGTTTGAGGTCAGTAAATATTTGGGCTCCCATCTCCCTTTGCTTGATTTTACTGTTCTCTTTTTAAACCCTCTCTCCAGCGATCTCCACATTAAAACAACACTTGAGCAGTATCCCACGACTTTTAACATTTAATCAGATGGGATAAATGGATACGGAAGATCAAGACCTCCACGGCTCTGTGCTGCAGACTCTCGGAAGGAGAACTTGGGGCAGATGGGGATGGAGACCAGTTGCCTTTGCTGGGTCACTCGATGCCCTGAAGAAGGCAGGTGTTCCATGGGCTCAGCCACCAACCGAGGCCAAGAAGCACCAAACTGCAGAGATGCCTGGAAGGGAGCTCGGGGCCATCCGGTCCAGCCCAGACCTGACCCAGGATCCCCTCTACTCCAGCCTTGGTTGGAAGATCTCCAGGCAGGCAGGGGAGCCATCTCCCAAAGGAGCCCAGTCCACAGCTCTGTTTGTAAAATGTCCTAACATCTATCTTCACCTTGGGCCCAGCTCTGCCGTCTGGGGCCAAGCAGGACAAAGCTCATCTCTCCCCTTCCGATCCTCAAAGCCAGGGATTCTGTCCCCAACCCCCGAGTCTCTGAATCTCCTCTTCTCTGGGACAAACATCCCCACTTCCTTCATGACATGGACTCAAAGCCCATGCCCGTCCTGGTCCTTCTCCTCCAGACTATGTCCTTCCAAATATGTAGCACCCAGAAGTGAACATACTACCACAGATGTGGGTCTCTGCCCAGGGCAGAGTGTATGGGAGCCATCACCTTCATACTCCTGGAACAAGCTTCCTTTTGGTACATCCCAAGCTCATCTCAGCTCTCTTGGCCACCATTTTACACTATTAAGTCACACTGAGCTTGCAGTCCACTAAAACCCCTAGATCTTTTTCAGAAAATCATCCAATGGTGCTCCACCATCTTGTACTTGTTCTATTGACTTCTTAAGCCTTCCATTTATTCCTGGTGCATTTCACCTTCTTAGACGGAAGCCGCTGCTTTGGCCTGTGCAGGTGACTTTGGGTCCTGACTGTGTCTGCTATCTGCCATCTTCAGATCTGAGGAGTGCCATGAATGCCTCTACACGAGTCTTGTTTGATGCGCTGAGTAGCACAGGTCCGAGCACAGATCCCTGGGGTACTCTGCTGTCTTCTGTGAGCCTGGCCACTCCTCCAGAGGGGAATCCACCCACTCGTATTAGCAGCTGTCCACACTTCTCCACCTTATCCACAAGGATGACTTTTCAAACCCTTTGCTAAATGTTAGATAATGCTATGTCTGGAGAAGTCTCCCAATCTGCCAGTTTAGTAACTGTCCAAAGACAAGTGAGGCGAGCCTGGCATGGCCCACTCATGATGAACGCCCCACCTCCAGTGCCTTGTGACCACTGCTTCCAGTTCTCCAGCCCGGTCTCTAATGCATCACCCTCGAGAGTTTCCCCAGGATTCCGACTCACTGACCTGGCTTGCATCTCCCATTCTCCCCTCCTCTTTGGAACGTTTGCCTCCCCCAGCCCGCCGCACCTCTTTTATGCCTTCACCACTCTTGTACTGTTCTAGAAACATTGCTGGAGCTTGGCAGGAGAGCAGCCATTGCCACACTGCAGCCTGGCCGTAAAGATAATGAAATAATGCTTTATGTGGCTCTGCAAAGTTAACACGATGCTTTACATCTCCATCTCGTGGAACCTCACAGCCTTCCTGGACACGTATTATCTTCCTCGGTCCCACAGCTTGTAAGTGTCCAGGGCAGGACGTGAAGCCGTATCTCTTCTGACTGCCACTCCAGCAATCTTTCCACCATATTGTGCTGCCTCTCGGAAAGGCAAGGGATTGATGAAGAGGGAAGAAAAACGATGCCCTGGGCTCCCTTCTTGGTCAAGGAAGAGAGTTCACACTAAGGTGTTAGTGGCTGCCATGCTGTCCCTCCCAAAAGTATTCGGGTTTAGAAGACTGACTAGCTGTGCAAGTGCGGGCAAGTGCTTTCCTCCATCAGGGCCTCAGCTCCCCCTTATGTAAAATAAGGCTATTGCACTAGGCCTTTCCAGCTCTACAGCCACATCCTTGACCCTAGAATGGCTTCCTAGAAAAGCTGTGCTGTTCCAAAGGAATGAACCACTAATGATGTATGTCTGGCAGCAGCCGAAACCCCCACTATGTAGATCTGGGGGGTATTGGTGGGATGGGCTGCCTCCCAGCACCTCCCTCCCAGGCCCATCACAAGGTGATGCCCTCTTCAGCCTACTACTTCGGTGGCTTTGGACGTGAAGGGGGAGCTGGGGCGGGGGAGCTTGAGCGTTCTTACAGTGGTGCCCAGATGGGAGGCACTGGTCAGCCATTGCCCCACCACCATCCTATTTCTGTCCTTGGCAGCAGTCCACCTGAATCCAGCGAGCCTGCCTGCTGTACATGAGAGTCTAGGTAGAGTGGACTAGGGGCACCCACAGTTCCTTGAGAACCCACATCACTGACCGTGGCTCCTTCTCCCTCCCAGGCCACCCTAGGGTGGGCTATTGAGGGCAGGACTCTGGCCAAGCAAGGAGGCTGCTCCCTTGGAATAGAGTTCTGTCTGAAGGGTTTCCTCTGCCATCAGGTGGGAGAGCGTACAGAGGGCAGAATGTTTGTCCGCAGAAATGGCAGTTAGCTTCACTTCAGTTAAAGGCCTGCACCAAGGTTGGCGACTCGGGCCTGATCACTGCCATAACCCTATCCCTTGGTGCGTGTGTCCACTGGCCTTGGACATCCCCGTGTGACCAGTGTAGACATGGCCAATGAGGGCATAACTGACCTCAGCTCCAATCCCTGGATTGTGCAGTTTGGGAAAATGGAGCCCTGCAAAGGGAAGTGGATGTCCTAAGGTCACACACCTCATTGATGGTGAGGCTGGGATGAGAAGCCAGGCCTTTCTAGCACAGGCTGCTGACCTTGGGCAGCTGAGGTGAGATTATCTTCCTTCTGTGAGGGTCATAAGGGGCAGGACGACAGACCCCAGTGATCACACTCCATTAGGCTCAATACTGAGGTCAAAAGAAACCTCAGAATTCACCTAGTCCAATGTGTTCACTTTTACAATGGAGAAACTAAGGCCAAGACCAGCTAAGTGATTCCCTGCCATACCTAGGTAGTAACTGTTAGTCAGGATCTGAACCCAGGTCTTCCAAGGCTGGCACATTCTAGCACCTACGTTGTGTTACCTCTCTCTATTACAGTAGAATCTGAATAAGGACTCAGTGATTTTGCGGGGAGGGGGGTTGGAAGGGGAAGCAAAGATGATTTCTAATTTCACTGGCTTTCATTGGGAAGGGCCTCTACCAGTGCAGAGGTGAAGTGACATGCAGAATGGCTCAGCCAGTGAATGAGTGTCTTCCTGACTCATCACCCACTCCAAATTCCCACCTCCCCGCCTCTCTATATCCAGTGACAATTTTGTTCTGATGAAAATGTTTATTGAATGGAAGTGAATGCCAGGAGCTGGAATCATGCTGATACTCCAACAAAGGGCCCCCAACACACAAACAAAAGTGCACCAACAACATGGCACACAGCGTGAGGAAATTCCCACAATTCCGCAGGAAAGCCACGTGGGTCCCGAGCAGCTGCAGTGCTCTTACAATCCACCAGGCCTGAGGAAGCATGGCGGTGCCCGGAGTAGAGCCCTCCCTAATGGTGGTACCATGGCTCTTTTCCCTGAGCAGCCTGTGTGTGTTTATCTGGGGCCAGCTGGGGCCAGTGGGAGCCAGCAGGAGCTGGACAATGCGGTGGAAGCCTCCATCCCACAAACCAAAAGGAGCCCTTTGTAACTCATGTAGCTATTTCCACTTTCACCCCAGAAGTGCCCACAGAGTGCAGGCAAGGCTGGAATATTCCATCCGACTCACATCAATTTCCTCTCGTCTCCAAAATGCCCAAGTGGGCAGGGAGGGAAGGGTTTGGTTGTGGTGTTGGCTGGTTTGTGGGTTACTCGCCCACGCTAAGTGGCTCTGCTCCCAAACCCAGCCATGGGAATGATGCGTGACAAGGAAGAACTTCCCACCCCACCCCTTCCAGAACAGAGAGGTTCACAACTGACTCCTCCACTGAGAAATAGAAAGAGGAGAAAGAAGGGCATGTGGTGGGGAAAGTCATCATGTCTTTGCATTGGCTGTGCCCCTTGCCTGGAATGCCGTCCCTTCTTACCTCCACCACTTAGAATCCCTGGCTTCCTACAGTCATCACCTCAGGTACCACATTCTACGTGAGGCTTTTCCTAATTCCTCTAGGGGCTAGCGCTGTCCTCATCAAGTATCTTGTGTTCATGTTTGTATTTACTCTGTCCATATGTGTGTGTATTCAGAGAGATCATGTTATGTGTTCATGTGTGTAGATAGATGACAGATGGATGAATGGGTAGACAGACAGACAGACAGATGCTTCTTGTGCCACTAGAATGGAAGTTCCTGGTGGGCAGAGACTTTTTCACACACAAAATCATTGGTCAGACAAAAACAAAAGTGTGCTAGGCACATCCCAGCCATTGGACATATAGAGACCAAAGTTGCCTTCAAGGAGCTTATGTTCTGATGGGGACACAACACTGGACTGGCAACCTGCAAGGAAAGAAGGCATCGATTACTGACCAATGGGGGAGGTGGAAGACAAGGGAAGGCACCTCCGTGGGGGTGGTGCCTGAGCCTCGGAGCCCAGAAAAGTCCCCAGTCTGACCTCAGGTTGGCATCACTCAGACCAGCATCCTCAAACCTGAAGTGAGACCTGTGCCAGGCGCTCCAAGACCCTTGACGGTAACACCCAGTAGCCCTTTGCCTTTCACTCAGGAGACAGGGCCAATGGACCGGTCGATCTTGGAGAAGCATGGTGTCCATGGCCAGAAGAGCTCCGCTGTCCTCTGCACTGTCCAGCCACTGCTCTGGCCAGTTGTGGGCACCACATTTTAGGAAGGGCACTGATGCTATTATCCTTGAAGAAAATAGGAATGCAGCCATATGAGGGCTGTAATCAAGACAATTCACCATAGTGGATTTGGAGATCCCAGATTTAGCTGCAGCTGGCTACCATGAGACTTTTCCAGAGGGGATAAAAACGACAGTTCAGAGTCATCATTCAACCCACGCCCTCTGACTTCCTTACCAAGGCACCAAGTTCCTCAGAAGAAATGACTGAACATGGCAGTAAATAGGAGCAGTGGGAGAGTGGTCCAGGAAACACACCAACGTTTGAACAAACTGCTCCTGGTATTCAGTCGAATGTCTCATCCCACGCAGGCATCTGAGTCCCTTGGAATATCTCAGGAATCGAGCGATTGTAAAAGGGAAGACACGGGGGCCCCCCACCAGCCAGACGGTTCCCCTTGGAATCCCATCTCTCACCCTGAGCTCTGTCATCCAATAACCCATTGGCCAGAAGGCTGATAGCCAGCCAAAGGAAAACCGTGGCTTCAGGCCAGAGCTTTCAGGGTGGATCTGGTAAAGATGCAGGTCAGACGTCCTGGAGGGAAGAGCAGGAGGGATGGGCCTGAGGGACCCCAGGAGCTGCCCTGTTGGAGATCCCACACCGTGCCAAGTTCTGAGTGTGCCAAGAGAGAGGTGGCGCTGCTGCTGGGTTTGGGGCTCCTGGGTTCAAATCTCTGCCACTTATCCATCTGACCCTGGGTGAGCCACCTAGGGTCTCTCCGCCTAGGTTTTCTCAAGATTCCCCCAGGCAGCCTCTGGAGTCTCCCCCAGAGTTAGAATTGTGACCTTATGCTTTCAGGCCAGCCTTGGGTAAGTCTCTTCCTCTGCAGGAACCTCAGTTTCCCCTCTATAAAATGAGAGTCATGGACCGCACGGCCTCAGCACTGCTGCCGGCTCACAGTCCGGCCTCCTCGACCCGCACACTCTGGTCCTAGAGCCCTTCCTCTACGCCGACGCCGCCCGCTCGCAGACTCTGCAGTGGCCAGACTCAGCCTCGCTAAAGGACGTTCTTCACCCGCACCACCAGCAGCCGGCTCCTCCCACCAGGAGCCTTTCCATCGCTCCATGCAGAGTCCTTCGGCACACCCCACGAGATTCAGAGCAGGAAAGAGCCTTGGTGAGCAGCAGCCTCCCAACCCAGAAGAAAGAACTGAAGCCCCAAAGAGGAAGTGACGTGGTCAAGGTCATAGGCGACCTCCACTGCCCATGACCGGCTCTGTTTGGTTTTGCCTCTGGGTACATCCGGCCTCCTCACCTGAAATCTCCTCACCACGCGAATGGATTACGGAGTGATGGACACGCTGATGGATGGATAGACTCGGATTCTCAACACTTTTTCACCCCTCTCAGTTGCCTCTCTCCTCTGATTGGATGGCCAGAGCCTTCGGAACCCTCCAAGTAACTCTCTGTTGTTTGTCAGACTCTGCTTGGTTTCGCCTCCAGTGACGTCGCCCCCTCCCCGCCCCCCACCCCCGGTGCCCCAGCCCTACTTTTCACCTTCCTTTTGATTGCAAGCTCCTTGAGGGCAGTATCTTTTTTTTTTTACTTATATCCTTAGCGCAGTGCTTGACACACAGAAAGCGCTTAATAAATGTTCATTGACTCCAATTGAACACCGGCTTCAGTAGCATCATAGTTAACAGCCTCCGCAGAATGGCTGCTAAAATTTTTTTGTTTAACTTTTTTAATTAACATGCATTTATTTTTTTTCTCCTTCCCACCCCACCCCCAATACAAAAAAGACAAAGAAAGACTTTGAACAAATATGCAGAGCACATTGGCCACATTCAGAAAATGTGGTCTCCTTCTGCCCCTGATCCTGTCAGGAGGTGACACGGAGTGGCCCTTCATCTGCCACCCTGTTTGGTCATTGCCTGCATCAGGGCTCTTAAGATTTCCAAAGGTGTCTGTCTTTCCAATCTTGTTGTTAAATTATAAATTGTTCTCCTGGTTCTGCTCAGCTCTCTCTGCTTCGGTCAGTCAGCCAGTCAACTAGCGTGTAAGTATCTACGGTGTGCCAGACACTATGCCAAGCAAAAACAGTCCCTGTCCTCTGGGAGCTCACAGTCTAATGGGGAAGACAATGCGTGAACAACTCTGAACAAACAAAATTCGGACAAGATCAATGGAGACAGTCAGCAGAGGGCAGGAAGGAGGTGGAGAAAGGTTTCCTAGCAAGGTGGGATTTCTCAGGCCGAGGTGAGGGAGAGGATTCCAGGCACAGGGGACGGGAGATCACCGGATCACAGGGTATGTGGGGTGAGGGATGGAGGAGGGGAGGAAGTGTAAGAAGACTGCAAAGACTGTCTCAGTAAGACTCATCTGTCTGAGTTCAAATCCAGCCTCAGGCACTTACTAGCTAGATGACCCTAGGCAAGTCACTTCACCCTGCTTGCCTCAGTTTCCTCATCTATAAGATGAGCTAGGGAAGGAAATGGCAAACCCCTGCAGTGTCTCTGCCAAGAAAACCCCACATGGGGTCACTGAGGTCAGGATGTTCTTTCTCTTACTGCGCCAGAAGGGGGATTGATTACCCAAGTGTCCAGAGCGTGTTCTGGTTCAGTGGGAGAAAAGGTCAGTATTGATTGGTACCACTTCAGGAAGGCTTCATGGAAGGCACCATATTCATGACAGTTAGATCAGGGGGAGATTTTGAAGGGCAGAAAGGAGGTGAGAGGAGGCAGCCAGCCTCGGCAGACCCTGCCTGGTCCTTTCACCAGGCTTTGGGCTCCTTGAGAATTTGGGGTAGGAAGGGAGAAGAGCAGACTCCAAAGATCTGTTGGGGGCAGGGTGGGGGTGACAGCCGGGATGCTCCAGAGCAGCTCAGCTCCTCTCAGGGGCCAGCCAAACAGCCCCATTTCTAGTTAATAAAATACAGCACAGTAAAAAACCCACAGGGAGCCTGGGACCTGGCCAACGCTGCCTGCTTGGTGCCCACTAGCTGCCTGTCCGGAGGAAGTCACAGGCAGCTCGCTGGGGCCGGGGGGGGCCTTCCCCTTCAGGCTTCCTTGCCCTCTGCCAGCTGAGGCATCCTCTCTTCACTCTCTGGACTCCATCTACTGCGCTGTCAAGCCCAATGGGTGGAAGGACCAGAGAGGCCATGGACAACCAGGCACAAGGGGAACTTTGGAGTCTGGAGCTTGGGTAGGCCGGCCAGCACACACGGCAGAGGTCAGATCCTGGGGCAACAAAGGGAGCTGGACCACACAACAAGGAGAGAATCTGAACTGGTGAGTCGCCAGCTCTCGAGAATCCTGCTGCGCCTCAGTGCCCACGAGCCTGAGATGAAGAATGAACACCCCTCTCCCCCTTCTCTACCTTCTCTTGTTCCTCCTGATCCAGGGCCCCAGGACAGGGAAGGAAGGCCTCTCCCCCTTCCTCTTCCATGTGTTGCAGGTTTGGTGTCCAGGGCTCCCCTCGCCATTCCCAAAGACCTAAAACGGGAACTAGCAGGAGGGAGAGAACAGGAGGTGAGGTGAGTGTCTCCATCCAGGGCCATTTGATCTCTCTCCCTTGGTCATTATTGTTTGTCCAGTCATGTGAAGATAGCAGGAGAAGTCTCTGAGCCCACAAATGCAGTGGGCAAAAGGAGAGAGTGGAGCCCCCAGACAGGGCAGGGGCTCGGAGTTAGGTGGGAAGCAGATTTTAAGCTTTTGAGCAACATTTCATTCTCTCCCGTAGATGAATCTTGAAGTGACCTAAACATTTACAGACAAGGATTTACTGAGATTGATTCCTCCTTAGGAGGCAGCTGTCTATTGCCTGCTGCAGAGCAGTGGTTCTCAAACTTTCTGGTGTCAGGACACCTTCATACCGTAAAAATAGCGGATCTCCCCCCAAAGGCATTTGTTTCTGTGGGCTGTATCTATTGGTAGCTGCTATTGGTATATATGGGTAGCTAGGTGGTACAGTAAACAGAGTGCTAGGAGTCAGGAAGACCTGAGTATAAATCTGGCCTCAGACTCTTCCTAGCTGTGTGACCCTGGGCAAGTCACTAAACTCTGTTTGCCTCAGTTTCCTCATGTGTAAAATGAGGTGGAGGAGGAAATGGCAAACCACCTCAGTATCTTTGCCAAGAAGACCCTAAATGGGGACACAACTGAACACAACACAAACTCTGTTGGTATTTACCATGTTAGAAATGAAAACATTTTGGTATTAGTACAGAAAGAGTTTTCACCCCACAGACTCCCTAAAAGGGTCTCAGGCCTCCCCAGACCATGCTTTGAGAACCAGTGGGTTAGAGAAAAAGTGATAAGACCAGACCAGTGGTTCAGGCAGATCAGCACCTGGCGGGCAACTTGGATACTGTACTCCCTTGCAGCACAATTTACAAAGTGACATGCTGGTTTTCCATAGGCTTAAAGAAAGCAGCAGAATCTAGAATAGTGCTCTCAGTACATAGTAGCTAATAAATGTTTATAGAGTTAAAGTATTTATGAATAGAATGGATGACTGTACAGACAAATGATTGGATGAATTTTCATTATGTGATCTGGGACCCTCAGTTTCTCTACTCTGCATTTGAAGTCTGTTCTCTTCCTGCAGAAGTAACCTCTCCTCCAGTTTTGTGAATCCACTGGATTGTGAACCCAATTAGGATATGTGCTTCCATGGAGGAAGCACAGAAGCTAGAGGGAGGGTGGAGCGCCTTGGCTCGACTGTGAGCATCTGGAAGAACAAGGGAACAGATAGTTGGGCTGCGCAGCCCTGTCCCGAGCCCCCCACTCTCAGCTCCAAACTGCACAGGAAATGTTGGATCAAGTTTCTTCCACAAAATGCAGCAGAGGAAATGAGCCCACAGAAATGGCCCAGGAACAGTCTCCAGAGACCTCACCCACACACACATGATTTTCCAGTGAACTGCAGCCCGCACACACTCCCACAGATGACCGCGCTTTGGGTAACTAGAGCTGGAATGTGGGGAGAGTGGGGGTGGGGCGGGGGTGTTCTCAGGAATTACGAGGATCAAGTGGCCCCACAGTGTATGCACAGCAGCCCAGATCCTTCTGTGTCCAAGTGGTGAGTCATGAGGAAGGGAGGTCCCTCGAGGTGATCAGACCCAACCTCAGCCAAGCTCCCTAGCCCTGCTTCCAACGCTCCCCGGTCATCATTGAAAGACATCATGTCGGGAAGCACAGGGTTCCCATGGTCCCCCATGGCCCTTGACCAAGCATGGCACCACCACTCCAGTGGGAAACATCTCCAGCATCTGCACACAAACCCCAAATCCCTGCTTTCCAAACCAGGACTTGTGCAACAACAGATTGAACCAGACTGGGAAAGGCCAGGACTCGGGATCCCAGCCCGCCAGGACAGCCAACGAAAACCTGGAACACAGAAATAAGGCCAGGCATTGGTTATCCCAGGACTAGGCCTGTGTGGACATGAGTCCAAAAACAGGTCCCCGAACTACAAGATCAGTCCAGTAAGGAGAAGGTCGGGAAGAGGCAAGTCTTTGCGGCTGAGGGGTGTAGGCCACCGGCCCCAAGCACATGGGGCTGTTCCCGTGCAAAGGTTTGGATCATCCCAGCTAGAAGGTAGATGAGGAGGCGGGGGAGGGTGGAAAGCATCATAACAGAAGAGGCTTTTCCATAGGATCAGAGCAAAACAAGTGTGTCCATTGCGCCCACTACGATCTCAGGGAGTTCTGGAAGCGCTGTCCAGGCCCAATGACACAGGCAGGATCAGAGAGCGGGACTGGCAGGGATTGAAGGGATCCATCCCTGTGGAGGCCGCTTGGCTGGACAGCAGCGACTTCCCTTGGGCCGCTCTTGCCTGGGTTTCCTTGCCTGTCAATGAAGGGGCTGGACCAGATGGTCTCTGAGAGTCCTTCCAGCTCTGCCTCAGTGATCCTATGAACCTGCATTGACTCCTCCTTTGACTCACAAGAAGCTGGAGTGGCTAAGGGCTTTCTTGGGGGTCACACAGATAGGAAGAAGCAGAGACACCACTTGAACCTGGGTCCTCTGACTTCAAATAGATTGCACTTTCTAGGAGACCACGCTGCCTTTCTTTATACACACACACACACACACACACACACACGCACGTGCACATACACATGCATACACACGTATGCGCGCATGCGCACACACACATGGATAAACTAGGTGCCATGGCCCGAGGGACATGGCTGGTGAATTTGGGTTAATCAGAACTGTCCCTGGAAGGGGAGATAGGGCCCCACACACATCTGCTCTGCCTCTCTCCTCCTGCTCCCAGGTCTCTCCTGCCCGTAAGGAAGCAGCTGTGCTGTCCTCACTCACCCCTGCGGCCCCCGCCCCCATTTCCTGGCACAGGCTCCACAAATGTCATCACCGGCCTCTCCATCCAGTGCGATGAGGCCTGAACAGGATCCTGAAGCTCTCCACTTCTGGGAGCGTCATTGAGGGAGAAAGTGACCAAAACAATCTTTTCGAATGAGTTCTTCCCAAACAAACATCCAAGAGAAGGGGGAGAACGAGGAAAGCTCAGTACGTCAGCCTGCCTCGGAAATCCTCCCTGGACTTTTGTTTCTGGCTTTGAACCAGCAGCTCTTGCCTTGGGCACGCATGGTCAGCTGGTGCCCATCTCTGGGCCTCAGCTTTGCCCTCTGTGAAATGGGGAACATTATGGCTTTATTGCCCAACTCACATGGCTGTGCAGAGGGTCCCGGGAGACGATGGGTATGAAGCTTCTTAAGGGCCCGCACTGTCTTTCTTTTTATTAATTATATCCCCAGTGCATAGCACAGTGCCTGACACATAGTAGGTGCTTTTAGAAGAACAGAAGGTCTAAAATCTTAAGGGTAACAGAGAGAAAAATTGTGGATGAAGGGAGTGGTTAGAACCAGCTGCTCTCGCCCTCAGTTTCTGAAGACAGTTCCTACATTGGGCTCCCATCCCCCCTCCACCCGTACGACTTTGTAAGTCTTAAAACACTCCCAAAACGTCCAGTTATTATAACTGCTACCTATCACAATAACAGCTAAACCAAACGAGTAACAGTAAGGTTTCTGAATTCCCCTTCATCGATGAGATTATCTGCTGTCATTGACTTCAAAAACGTGGCTTTGGTACATACTGACTAGTGTCCCAGACCAAGTCCCAAATGACAGCCTTAACTAGGATGAAGTCACTGAAGCCTCCCAGGGGCCCGCTTCCTACCTGGGGTCATTCTCTGTCCCCTCTGCCTCCAATTCCTCCAGGGCAGGCTGAGCAGCACTGTCCTGAGTGCCCACACTCCTGTTACGGGCCACCTGCCCCCGCCAGTCCCTGAATGCCCCTTGCAGCCTTCCCTGCCCCAGACACTGGCATCCCTCCTTCCAGCTCTGCCCCAATCTCTTCTCCGGCCATCCCGGGGCCTACTGGGCATCACCACTTACATGTTCCCCCATAACTTGAAATGTAACATCACCCAAAACATGACTCCTCTCTCCTGCCCCACCAAAAGCTGGCCAGGCCACCAAGGCCCCTTTGACTGCCCCTTCCTCTACACTGCCAGTTCAGATGTTACTTGGGGAATCCCCAAGGCCCCTCCCAGGTGCATCTGGCTTCCCCTCCTCGGCGCTCCAGCCCCATCCTAGGGGCACCACGCGGCTGGATTAGCATCGCAGCGTCCAAACTGTCCTTTCTCATCGCCCTCCCCTCTCCTGATCTCCGTGTCCAGAGCAGGAGAGGTTTTCAGAGAACAGTCAGTCCCAAGATGAGGAAAAGAAGCAAGGCAGCCTTCCTTCTCCGTCTCTCTGTCTCCTCACTCTCCCTCCTGCTGTGTCTCGGGCTGCCCCCAATAGAAATGTAGACCTGTACATAGGCCTGGCTGCCCTTGGAGGTGCCTTCTGGCCCTCAGCCTTGTGACACTACCTGTTGCTGACTTTACTCCGTCTTCCCAGAGTGATGACTTTCACCAACCTTTCACAAGCGCACACACACACACACACACACACACACACACACACACACACATGCACATGTACTCGCACATAAACACACATGCATGCACATGTGTACAACACACGCACATGCACTCACACATAAACACATATGCATGCACGTGCACACACATGCACATGCACTCGCACATAAACACACATATGCACACGTGTACAACGCACACACACTCCTCCTGTTTCTAATCATCTTTAAATAAAACTAGCCTATCCTCCTTGAGCTGGACCCTGACAGTTGGGTTTCTCCTCACCAAAAGAGGCCAGTGGATGAAGGGAGGCTGGGGGAGAACGGGGCCATTGACCTTTACCTGCACTAAGATGTTAAACAACAAAGATGGCGGACAGGTGTGACTCAGCGGCTGCTATATGGATCTCAGACACCTGTAGACAGAGGCCAGCTGCCTTTATCTGCGGGAGCCTGAGTCTCCCTGGCTCACTGACAGCAGTGAGGCTCCCTCCTCCACGTCCGCCATCCCCCCACAGGTGGTCACCATTAGGAGATAATCTTCTCCAGCACAGACACAAGGAGAAGCTTCAGCCCTGTTGACGTGGGCCTCCGAGCAGACAGACTCCACCAGCCTGGAGCCCGCGTCCAGGAACGTGAATTGCTTCTTCTGTGGGGGGCCCCACGGGGTTACTCTGAAAGCGCCCCCCCGCCCGTGCAAGCCAGAGGCACAGAGCCAGCAGCGACCCGTGCCACTGGAAAGGTGGCACACGAGACCTTAGGAGCATCACTTTGGGCACTGGGCACGTCTGCGCCAGCTCTGCCTCCAGCACCTGCTGTCCCTGGATTTCCAGCGGGCGGCATTCTCTGGGTTCTCTCTCGCCTCTCCACCTGTGCCTTCTCTGCCTCCTTCGCGGAGCCCTCGTCCTCTGCCCCTGCTTACCGACCCTGGCACTTCCCACTCTTGCCTTGGTGCCTTTTCCCTTGGTGACCCTAGGCTGCCACGTTAACAGATCAGGCGGCTGTCCTGGGTCTCCCTCGTGCTCCAGACCTGCATCTCTAGCTGTCATCTGCCAGGCAGTTCTGTTTACCTCAGGCTCTCCACAATCACACTGTCCTCCCCACCTCCCCACCCTGTGGCCCTACTGCCATCAGTGGCCCAACCATTCTGATTCTCTCTTCTCTCTCTCATTCTCCCTCTATAGCTCACTTCTTTCCTCCTCCCCCTGCTCCACCCCTGGCTCTCCTTCCAGAACCTCCATTTTGAAGAAGTTCCCAGGCCAGCCCTGCTCACTGGCTCCCGACTCTGGCTTCCCAGGGCCCCATATGGTGGGGGCGCCTCCTCTCCCCACCCTTGTATGGGTTGTTCTCTGTGCTTAGAAGGCAAGCCCCCTGAGGGCAGGGAGTGTCTTTCTAGTGTGCTTGGTACAGTGCCCAACACACAGTAAGTGCCAGATAAATGTTTTCTCTATCTCTATCCATGTCTGTCTAGCAGCGTGGTACAACAGAACAGGTCCCGGATTTCAAATTCTGGCTCTGCTACTGATGGTACCTATGTGACCTTGAACAAATCACTTCTCTAGGCTTCATTTTCCTCCCCTGTAAAACAAAGGAAAGGTCTGAACTCCCTCTAACGTCCCTCTGGCTCTTAACCCATGAGTGCGGCTGCTGCTGACACATGCTAGAATCACTAGGAACATCTGCCCTGCGCAGACCGCCCTGGAGCCCATTCTGAGCCCCCCAGTCTGGGGAAGAGAGAAGAGAAGGGAATATCTGCTGTGTGCCAGGCAGTGGGCTGAGTACTTTACAACTATTATCTTGTGTGATACTTTAGCAACCCTGAGAGTTAGGATCTCTTATTATCTCCATTTTACAGTTGGGGAAACAGAGGCAAACAGAGGCTAAGTGACTTGCCCAGGGTCACACAGCCAATGAGTGTCCGAGGACAGGTTTAAATTCAGGTCTTCCTGACTCCAGGAGCAGGGCTCTATCCACTGGGCTACCTGGATGCCCACTGTAGAAAGTGATAATGAGCCAAGCATGTCCTGAGGAGGGCCATCAGGGTGGGGCGAGACCTTCGGTCCACGACAGTGAGGAGCAGCTGAAGGGATTGGGCGTGTTGGGTGGCAGAAGAGAAGACTCGGGGGAGAGGGCAGGCAGGGACCTGAGAGCTTTGTGAAGGAGAGGTTGGCCTTGCCCAGTCTGGTCCCAGAGGGTAGAATTAGGTGTCCAGGGAGGGGACTGCAAGGCAGGCTGGCCTCTGGAGGAGAGCTGGAGGGGCCTCCTGGAGAGAAGGGAGCTTCCCATCCAGGGAGGCATTCAAGCAGAGAAGGGATGATTATTTGTCCGGGACATTATAGACCAGGAGAAAGATGACAGGGGCCTGAGCTAGGGCGTAGCCCTGGGAGTGGACAGATGGAAGAGGATCAGAGGTGGTGGAGGTGCAGTCGATAAGACCTGGCAATTTCCTGGATATGAAGGCGGGAGACATCCCCTGCCCCAGATCACTGCATGGTCATGGCAGAGGGGCTCCTGGCGCTCTGCTGGGCAGGGTCACCCAAGATCCCCGGGTCATGGTAAACAAAAGGCGATCCACTGGAGAAGATAATGGCTGACTGCTCCAGGTGGCAGCACGAAAATGATAAAGGAGCCTCTATGGGAAGATGAGCCCCTCAGGGCGGACAGAGGACAGAAGGGCCTGGCGAGCTGTGGTCAGACGCAGCTGAATGGCTGAACAACAAAAAGGCAGGGGAGAGTCCAAGCGAGTGGGCCAACATCAGAAAGCCCCTGGGAGGCCTGGCCTCAGGAGGAGGGCCCATCAGGCAGCTGGAGGCACACACAGCTGTCAGGCAAGTTGGGCCTCCCCAGCCTCACTGCGGGCCGTGTCTGACAGCTAATGGCAGAGATACCCGAGGGACTGAGTGATGTGAGGGCTTGATCACAGAGAAGCAGCAGGGTCCAGGTGAGTCTGGGGTAGGAGGCAGGGAGGGGACAGCAGACAAGGAAGAGCCCAGGGGGCCGGCACCGGTCAGTCCCTTACTTCTGTCCCGGTGAGACAGCAGAGAGCCCAAGGGGCTGCCGGGGCATTAGAGCGTCAAACAAAACTCCAGCCTTCCCTCCAGGATCCACCAGCATTCCTCCGAGGCTTTTGAGGATGTCCGCGATGGGAGCCCTGTATCATGTGAATCAGTGGACCCAGACCCTCCCAGGCTCCTTCCGCATGCCAGCTCTCGTGCCCCTCTAAAAATCCAAAGCAGTTTGAGGAGAGCACCCACTGAGGCTCCCTTGGCCCAGAGCTGGGGTGAGTGAAGGGGGGTCCCTCTAGGCTGCCCTTGGAGCCCCATGGCTTATTTCCACCTTGATTCATGCACAGGAGGGCAAGGCTGAGAGCCTCCTAGGGGCTTTCCAATGGGGCAATGCTGCTGAAGGTCACTGGCAGCTCCGGAATCCCAGCCCAGCCCCAGGATACACGTGAACATAGTCATGAGCTTTCACACACATTCTCTGGCCTTGTAAAAGTTTGCAAAATGCTGCAGAAAGGGAATGAGCTAGGAAGGCTTTGCAGAACTCCCATCTCCCCCCAGGCCTGTCAGCCTGATTCAGGGCTCTTACTCAAGGCCAAACCCCACTGGGGGTTTGGGGACCTCTGAAGTTAGGCCAAAAATGCGTGTCTGCAATAACGCATCCCAGGGAGGCCATGCAGCTCCTAGGGAGACCTGGGGGGAGTGCAGAATGAAGGGCCTTTGGCACGAAGGCAGAGGCCTTATTATATGGCTATAAGTACCTACTGTGTGCAAGGCCTTGCCCTGCCATGTGCCAGGCCTGAGAGATACCCACAGATATGACCCAGGCACAGAGGGCTTTCCAGCCTAGCAGGGCCCACCAGAGCTTGAGCTTGCCCTTCAGGGCCTAGGAGGAGCCAGGGTTTCCATTTGGCACACCTTACCATGCCAATTCAATACATTTTAACAGGCATGAAGCCAGACGTAGCCTCTGAAGCAGAGGGCCGCAGTTGGCCTTCAAGGCACCTGATGTTTCTTCTTCCCTCTCCCCTCACTCCCAGCTCTCTCCAGGGTCCCTGACAACCACCCCTGACCCTTAGCCATCATATCAAGATGGAGTGAGATTAGGGGAAAGGGTGGCTGTTGGGGGCTTGAACAAACACACATTCCTCACTTCAGCCAGGAGGCTCTTAGGCCCCAAGGGGCCTCCCCCAGGGCCCAGTTTGCAGGAAGGCGGCAGATTCCCTGACAGGCCTGTGTGGGAGACAACTGCCCGGGGCACCAGATGAGAGCATTCCGGCATCTAGTCTCCCCTGTGGACCATCTTTCCTCTCTCAGTAGCTCCACTTTCCTGAGCACATCAATCTAGAGGAAAGGAAGGCTTTGCCACAGTGACAGAAGGCCGTCCCTCCCATGCCCTGACATCTGCACATGTTTTACTGGGCTGCAAATTTAACATGAGTCAACAGTGGAATAGAGAAAAAAAAATCTTCAGTCTTGGGACGCATTAGGAAAGGCCATTGGCTTCCAGGAAGGGGAGGGGGTGATCCTCCTGAGCCCTGCCCTCCTCAGGCCTCATCTGGCTCACTTCTGTGGGCTGCAGTTTAGGATGTTAGAGGCTGGAGAGTGTCCTGAAGGGGGAGGGGTGGTCAGAATGTCAAAGGGCTGGAGCCCATGTTGTAGGGAGAAGCGTCCAAGGGACGGGAGTGCTTAGTGTGGGGAAGAGAAAGCTCAGGGAGGCTATGAGAGCTGTCTTCAAATATCTGAAGGGCTGTTTGAAGAAAGAGGATTCGCCTCCTTCAGCCTGAGAACTGGACCAAGATCAAAGAGGGAGGGGGCAGGGGCTTGTGTTACAAAGAGGCAGACATAGGGAAAATGTCCTACCACAAGCCCTGCCCCAGAGGGGAAGGGGCTGTCGTGGGAAGTGGTGGGCTCTCTCTCCCAGGGGCTCTCCAAGCCACGGCTACAGCGACTCTCGGTGGGGAGGTAATAGAGGGAATCGTGTTCTAGATTCAGGTTGGCCTAGCTGGCCTCTGGAGTCCCTCACGTCTCAGAATGTCCCTCGTTCTGGGGCTGCAATCCCAGGCACTCATGCTAACCCTGCACCAGGCTGGACTGGCAAGCCCAGAGCTGTATAGCATCCCAGCACCCCCTGAAAACCCTTCCCAGAAATGGGGCGTTTTGGAGCACCAGACACCTGGAAATCAAAGAGCCAGTGAGAAAATGAGCCAACTGCCATGGCAAAGTTAAGAGGAGTCTTCCAGAGGAAAAGACAAGCCCAGTGGGTCCTGCTTAGTACACGTTCCCATTCAGCACAAGACCTGACATCCATCAGCGATTGTTTCTGAGAGGTGTGGGGGAAATGTTGGCCCAGTCATCGCTAAAGCCAGTTCCTGGGCCATTACAAAATCAGACCACCTCTTCCAAGCCCATTTCGTCCATTCTGCTCTTTCCCCACTTGCCAGTGATTTCTTGCAGGCCTTCCCCTCCTGGGGACAGGAGTGTACTCCCTCTTCCTATAGATCTGTGATTCACAAACATGCTGTTCTCAGTTTCTGAATAGGGAAGCTGTCTGGCAATCATTAAAACCTGACTTCAGAGTGGATATTTTTTTCAAGAAAGCTGCTACCGGAGAAAAATTCCTGGCTGACATTGGGCAGATTTTTTTGAGGCTAAAATGGATAATGCAATCATTTTATAGACATCTGGAAAGAACGGATAAGGACAGAAGGCCAGATTTAGCTTTAAGTGCCACCAGTTGGAAAAAGGGGAAGAGGACATACCAGGAATAGAGCAGACCCAGTTTAGACCCCTAGTCCCACACATCTGAACCTCCCACTCTTTCTGAGATGACAGTAAATGTCGATTATAAACTCTTGGCCATACATTCCATTACCAATAGGACCATGTTCATATGCTCCATTTTTCTAAGAAAATAGTTATCCCATCTGGGGCAGCCACTTCCCCAATCCCTACAAAA